>NC_073746.1:219111143-219414605 GCF_029784135.1 Toxorhynchites rutilus septentrionalis
GCGTAAAACTTTGAGATGGTAGAAGTTGAAGTTTGGAATTTGTTATAGAGAATTTTGGACAGATAGGTTAAACACTGACACTGATTGATTATAATACATATTCCTCGAACTCTTTAGAATTTACTGTTTTTGTTACAGGCCACAAAATGAGATATGGCTAATAAATAACAAGGCTAACGAGATATTTATTTTTTGTTGCATTTCAGCAATTCCAAATCAACCGAAAAACAGCCGACGCCCTCTTGACGAAGAAAAAGTGTGTATGTATGTATGTATGTATGCGAAATAATTATAGCGTACGATGAAAATTTTGTGAATAAATACTGATTAAACCCTTTTGTTGCAAAGAACAAGTGTGCATTTGAATATTCAAGCTTCTTTTGTAGCTTGAATATTCAAATGCACACTGCAGTTAATTTTTTGAATGTCATTTATTTGTTACAGGATGATCATAAAACATTTCATGAAAATAATTATTGCATACAGTCCAGTGTGAATTATTTTGCCTCAGAAACTTGACCATATTTGGATGTTAATAATCAATTCGACCATCTTTTGTCTTGATGACGCCTGCTAGACGTCTTGGAATTGAATTAACAAGAGATTCATAGACAGTATTGTCAATTTTCGACCACTCTTGTTGAATTGATTTCTTGCTCTGTAAAACAGAGTCATACTGCCGCCCATCTGCATAAATATGTTGTTATAAGATGCCCCACAAATTCTCCACAGGGTTGAAATAAGTGTTTATAGCCGGTCATTGCATCATATCAATATTTGATGATTTTTTTTATCCCATTTATTTATTTATCAGGCTCATTAGCATTTTATCTGTAACAGAGCCGGGTTTTTATCGTGTACATGTACATATGTTTATGTTTCTATAAATTGTAAATTACACAGTAGAAGTAGTAGCCATTTAGGCGTTAGGTTTTCTGTTCCATTACATTATGGTAAATTACACTGTAGTAGCCATTTAGGCGTAAGGGTATTCTATATGTTCTTCCATTGTTCAGTAGACCGGACAGCGGAGACAGTTGATATTGATCATTGTTGGGTTATTTATAGAACAGCAGCCCGATGTTTCTTGCAGAGCAGAGCAGTTGTATGGATGAATCGATCTGTGTTCCACCGTGGATCGATCTCCATAGCTGATGATGGTTGCGTGGACGTAGTTATTCTATAACAACACAAAGATGGTCAATTGAGGGCCCTGAGTTTGAACTCACGATCGATCGCTTAGTAAGCGAACGCGTAACCAAGTGGCTACGAAGACCCCCAATATTTGATGATGATAGGAACGATTCAGTTTACCTTGAAGGGTAAATCGTTACATTATCCTGCTGAAAAAATCAGTTTTCAGCCCACAGACTATCACAAAAACCAATAAGAACATTCTCTAGAAGCTCTACGTACTTTTCTGAGTTCATTTTGTGCGATAAAACAAATTGGGGATTTTCCCAGGCGGTCAAACGCAGCCCACACCATTATTGAACCTCCATGGAAGCTTCTAGAACGTTGCAGGCTTTCGTCGAATATCTCTCCAAATACATCTGACAAGCATCAGAACCGTCCAAATTAAACTTCTTTTCGTCCGAAAAAATTGCAAAATTCCATTCATTTAACCTTAGCATGTGACACTCTGCAAAATACAATCTGGCAGTTTTGTGTCTAGGAAGAAGTTTCGGCGTTTTAACTCGATGTTGATACTGAACATTAGAATTTTCTTTCAAAATCTGTAAAATTCTTCCTTTGGTCACTGGGAGTGTGATTTGAACTGCACTACTGCACACTGTTAATGAGTCGATTTTTTTTTTTCTATTTACAACTAAATTGACTGGGGGTCTTCGTAGCCACTTGGTTACGCGTTCGCTTACCAAGCGATCGATCGTGAGTTCAAACTCAGGGCCCTCAATTGATCATCTTTGTCCTGTTATAGAATAACTACGTCCACGCAACCATCATCAGCGATGGAAATCGATCCACGGTGGAACAAAGATCGATACATCCATACAACTGCTCTGCTCTGCAAGAAACATCGGGCTGATGTTCTATAAATAACTCAACAATGATCAATCAACTGTATCCGCTGTCCGGTCTGTTGAACAATGGATGAACAGAAAGAATACCCTTACGCCTAAATGGCTACTACTGTGTAATTTACTATAATGTAATGGAACAGAAAACTTAACGCCTAAATGGCTACTACTAACTACTATGTAATTCACAATTCATAGAAACATAAAAATATGTACATGTACACGATTAAACCCGGCTCAGTTACAGCTAAATGCTAATGAGCCTAATAAATAAATGGGATAAAAAAAAACTAAATTGACTACATACCTCTTCAAATTTAGGCGACTGAGATAAGTGTACCGCTCTGAACCATATTTCGGACAACATCATATTTCGGACAAGTTGTTCTAATATCTTGAAATGCCTAATGCACTGATGGTATAACTCTAAAATTAATATCAGAATTGCTTCTGTGGAGTAATCCCTTGGTTTTACTATCACTGCATTTTAGAATTACATTTGAATTATTACATAGTAGGAAAAAAAATCATCCAAAATCCAATATCTACTCATTATCGTTTGTGTTTGACGTTTGCTTATCGTGAGCACGTAGAATTTACCCCTTCACCAATACTTAAATTTCTCTCGTGTTTCATCAGTTCTCGTCATCGTAATCAGGTTACTGTGATTGCTTGGTAAGTGTTTCGCAGTTGACTATAAAATATAATCAAGTGTAATGTAATTTTCGTTCAAAAAATTACAAAATAAAGTGAAGTTTGATTTTTGTTCCCTTGATTTGAAAAGCATTTTGTTCGATAACTTTTTTATGTTTTCAATCAAATATGTACCAAAGCAGAAAGCTTAAAAGCATATTGAAATAATTTATTAAAAATATCAACCAAATAATACCTGTCCATAAAGTTGAGATATGTTTTCTGCATCATGTGCCTTAAGCGTCCGAAATATGATTCAGAACGGTATATTTAAAACACGATCTTTTTGTGATTTGAGGAAAACTACAGCGATTTCTTTTTTTATTAAACGATTTAAAAATGTATTTAAATTTCATAATTTTCTAAAAATTCATATCTGCATTTTGGTTAGTGCGACACGGCACCACTATACGTCAAATTTCGTTAAATTGGAAGGGGTTTCTTATAAATAAAAATAATAATAAATATCAAAGAAGACATCTTTTGAGTTATAAACATTTTCAATATTAAGTTTAATTTTAAAAATGTTCTTTAACCGTGTATTTAAAATAATATTAGGCTGTCAAAAAAGTCCTGCGGTATTTTTTTTGAATTTTCATTTGTTCATAAAATTAGTTACAATCATCTGTTTTAAGTCAAATATGCGCCATTTTGTTCAATGACTTGTTCCCAACTAGATGCCAACTTCATAATACCCCTGTTATAGAAGCTCGCTTCCTTTTTGGCAAAAAACTCGGATAGCCAATTTTCACAGGCCTCTTTTGTGGCTAACTTCAGACTACCTAACTCGTTCGCCATGGACAAAAACAGGTGGTAGTCACTTGGTGCAAGGTCCGGACTATACGGCGGATACAAAAGAACTTCCCACCCGAGCTCTCGGAGCTTCTGGCGCGTCACCAATGAAGTGTGTGGCCTGGCGTTGTCCTGATGGAAGACAATGTGGCCTCTGTTTATCAAAGATGGCCTCTTCTTCATGAGTGCTACCTTGAAGCGGTCCAGTTGTTGGCAGTACAGGTCCGAATTGAGCGTTTGGCCATAGGGAAGCAGCTCATAATAGATTATTCCTTGACAATCCCACCAAACACACAGCAAAATCTTCCTGGCCGTTAATTAGGACCTGGCCACCGTCTGAGCCGCTTCAGCGGGCTTCGACCACGACCGTTTGCGCTTCACGTTGTCGTAAGTGACCCACTTTTCATCGCCAGTCACCATCCGCTTCAGAAACGGATCGATTTTGTTGCGATTCAGCAGCGATTCACATGCGTCGATACGGTCAAAGATGTTTTTTTGCGTCAACGTGTGTGGCACCCATACATCGAGCTTCTTTGTGAATTCAAGCTTCTTCAAATGGTTAATAACGGTTTGATGACTTATCCCCAGCTCTTGGCCGATGCTACGGCTGCTACTATGCCGGTCTTTCTCGGCTAATTCAGCGATTTTGTCGCAATTTTCGATCGATGCAGACCACTTTGAGTGGAATGCGCTTTACTTCAGAACCGGGTATCAAAAATTGGCTGGATTCATTATTGGCTTCAAATGATGAACATCTTTTTCACGACGGAATCCGCAAATTGCCAGAAATATGGGAAGAAGTGAACCATGGCCAAAGCATTTCATTTGGAATCCCTTCTATTTTATAGTTGTCAGAATAACGTGACTTCCTCCTAGTCGCTATGGTCGTGTGCACTTGGTCCATTCTGACTGCATACTATTATCAGTTTTTGCTGATCAGTGAAAATAAATTCATGCCATAAACCTGGCTGTTTGCAAGATAAGTATGGTCTGATAAAAGTAGAATATATGGTAATGAATTCTTAATTGTTTGTTACTGTTACCTATTTTTTTCTTGTTTTATTACTTAGTCCGTTCTGCCTGAACACCGACCAATAGTGATTCACGATAACCGTTCGGTGTAACGTCGCGCAATAATCCAACTGAAGGTTCATTGGCAAACTAATAGAAAAAGTAGTGTGAAAAAATAACAAATTGTGGAAAATCGGTTCAATACAAATGAGTCCTTGAGCAAAAAAGCCCTCTCAGTGCCCCAAACCGAACAGCCCAACCACTTTCGATGATTTCAATGCTGATTTCTGTAGTGGTGTTTCGATGGTGGTCTGATCTCGTGACAAGAAGAGTGGGAAAAAAAGCTTGGCTAGCGCCCAAAAATAGCGTTATTTATCAATCGAAGTGGCATATCTTTCCCTGACGGCTGCAAGATATATGGCTATCTTTCCGCTTTCGTGGTGGGCTTTTCCCATCCGGTTGTTGGGCCCTCATGATGTTTCTTCTTCGAGGGAACACATTCTCTCAAGTCAGCAAAAGTAGTGGGATGGCCAGTGTGGGTGTGTTAATGGAGGTTTGGAAGAAATAACACTTCCTAAGAGTGTTGCATGCGCCGCTCGTACGTTTCCGTGTGGCAGGTCTGGCAAGGACTAGCATTTCGCAACAGGACCAGCACCACAGAACTACTAGAAGGCACTGGCTTGGTTCTCTTCTCTTTTGTGTTTGTGAAAGCAACGGGAACATTGCATTCATAGTTCGACGTAACGAACAAAGCTAGCGATATCCTAAATTTCCAGCTGTATGTTATCACAATGAAATCAAAAGCACGCTGAGGCAACCAAGGAGGATCCGCATGTTTCGACAGCAGCAGCAGCAGACCCTTTGAGCCAAAACAGGAACAGCAATTGTATTGTTGGTGAATTCCGCTTCACTCAGCTCGATTTCGTCTCCACCTGTCTCGTATGAAAGTAATTGTCATGAAGAAAGGCTTCGGTCGTTGTTTGCATTCGTTATATGTTGCTTTTCTGCCCGTCATTGCGATGCCAAGTGGATATAGATGTGTACATGTGTGAGATTGGAGGATTGTCTCCACGGATGTATCACGGAAAGACATCGTGAGTGGATTTCTAAAGTGACTCGTCAAGTGTCTGGCTAGCCGTTTAGCGCGCGATTGCACCGTTCTCTGTATGGTAAGGCTTACCTTCCCAGCAAAGATAACAGTCTGCACGCATTCATTCGTTTGTGCTGTATCCTGTCAGTGGTGACTGGCATAATATTTGGCATTCCGCATGTACCGTCGTTTCATATGATGAAGGAGGTAAATGTGCATACCATGACAATGGATGAAAACGGACGATTACCGATGAAAACAAACGAAAATCTGTCTCATGTCGTTAAAACACAATAAAAAGCTCGAATCACTAGTTTGAATAATACATGAAGCTCACAATACCCTTTTTTACTTTTCAAATATGACTTGTTTCAGGAAAAAATGTAACCTTTGAACGTTAAGGCGGAATTTAAGTGGCTGTTATATGTGCAGTAGGGAAAAAATCGTGATTTTTGAAGATTTTGCTTGAATTTTCACCATGAATTGTTTATATCGATATTGCAGCGAAATTAAGAAAATAGTAGTTGGGTGTCAAAAAACAAATTGTAGAGTGGTAAGAGAATTTAAATTTTATTGATAGGAACAATCAAGTTCAATATCATTTTTTGGGATCACACATTTCAAAATACTAACTTTGAAATTTTTACTTTCAAAACAGTTATTTTAAATCCACTAATTTAGATGTTCCATTACTATAACCTGTAATAAATTTTCTCATCTTTCAAGACAGCAAGACAGCAGGCAGCAGAATTGGCTTACGCAACGTACGTGTTAGTGTGGAGCCAGTTTGAGGCAACAGAGCCCGAAACTAAAAAAGTTCTATAACTCTGTCATTGTTGAAAGGGCCTGGCCGGGTAAGGGAGTAAAAAGTGCCCCCAAACCAAATCACTAGCTGTATGGAAAAATATTGTAAAGGATATTAAATAAGAAATTTTGGCGGTTTATTTTAACCCCTATGTGGTTTGACGTAGGATCTATATTGAAAAACGTACTTTTTCGATTATTTCACGTCATCCTCAAAAGACCCAAAATAAAAATTTGAAAAAAATACTGAATGTGCATCTTACTACGGTGTATCAAGCTAAATTATCAAAAAAAAATTTCATAAAAAATTTTAGTACTAAAAAAAATATTGAAATTTTGAAATTTTTTTTTTGGGATTTAGAGATTCAGTACTACTCATATTTAAATGTGTTTTTACGGCTTTTCTAGATATGTGTGATTTTTTTCAGATTTTTTTCAGTGTTGCGCGATTTAAATTTTTTTTTTTATATTTCCAAAGAGTGGTTAGGTAAGGGAGTAAAAAGTGCCCCCGAACCAAATCACTAGCTGTATGGAAAATATTGTAAAGGATATTAAATAAGAAATTTTGCCGGTTTATTTGAACCCCTATGTGGTTTGACGTAGGATCTATAGTGAATAACGTACTTTTACGTTTATTTCACGCCATCCTCAATAGATCCGAGATAAAAATTTGAAAAAAATACTGAATGAGCATCTTACCACGGTGTATCAAGAAAAATTATAAAAAAAAAATTTCATCAAAAATTTTAGTACTAAAAAAATATTGAAATTCTGAAAAAATATTTTTTGGAATTTTGAAATTCAGTACTACTCTAATTAATATTTAAATGTGCTCTTACGGCTTTTCTAGATTGATAAATATCTTCAAGCTGTTTTGTTTTCAAATATCTAATAATAAAAATAAAATAATAAAAAAAATACACAGTACAAAAAAATGTTATAGATTTTCTGGCATTTCGAAATTTTGAAAAAAAATATAACTATGAGAGATATATTTTTTTAGTACTAAAATTTGATGAATTTTTTTTGATAATTTTTCTTGATACACCGTGGTAAGATGCACTTTCAGTATTTTTTTCAAATTTTTATCTTGGATCTATTGAGGATGGCGTGAAATAAACGAAAAAGTACGTTTTTCACTATAGATCCTACGTCAAAACACATAGGGGTGCAAATAAACCGCAAAAATTTCTTATTTAATATCCTTTACAATATTTTCCATACAGCTAGTGATTTGGTTCGGGGCACTTTTTACTCCCTTACCCGGCCAGGCCCTTTGAACATATGCGTAGAAATTTTTTTTTCATCAAATATAATCATTAGGGTGCCAATGAATGTATGGGAAAAAATCGACCTTACGGGAGAGTGGCGCAAAGCGGTCAAAATTTGAGTTTTTTGGAAATCGAAAAATCACCCAAGGGGGTAAAGGAAATCGGGGTAATCGTAAGTCCGATTGAACTGAAATCCGGCATAGGGTGTTTTTTCGAGGTGGTGAATATTTTGTATACGGTAACTTTTTGAAATTTTAGGGTCGATTTTTTCCCATACATTCATTAGTCCCCTAATGATCATATTTGATGAAAAAAAAATTTCTACGCATATGTTCAAATTTCAACAATGACAGAGTTATAGAACTCTTTTAGTTTCGGGCTCTGTTGCCTCAAACTGGCTCCACACTAACAAGTACGTTGCGTAAGCCAATTCTGCTGCATGCTGTCTTGCTGTCTTGTATCCCCCCTTGGGTGATTTTTCGATTTTCAAAAAACTCAAACATTAACAGCTTTGCCCCACTCTCCCTTAAGTCCGATTGAGCTGAAATCCGGCATAGGGTGTTTTTTCGAGGTGGTGAACATTTTTTATGCGGTAACTTTTTGAAATTCGAGATGACCATTTCCATTGGCACCACCCTAATGATCATCTATCACCTTATGAGAGATTCTGAAAAAAATATTTTTTTTCATGTAAGAAAGATGTTTCCTGACTATAAGGGGATAAAATTCTCCTTTTATTTTCAATAAACGAAAAATATGTGCATAAAAAACGAATAAAAAAACATTTTTTGGACTCAATTATATACAGCATTCGATTAGGGTAAATGATCTTGGTTTGTCTAATTTAGGGTGTTTTCACGCAACTAGTAAATGCAAATCGATTTTTCTACCCCAAGTCTCTAGTTGCCACCACCTGTGATCATGGTTCGTCCGGTTTTAGAAATCACCATTTTTGAATGAGAAAAGTCACAGGAGGGTTGTGTCCGAGACACGACCGCATAGTTAACGTAGGATTCCGTTAGGCTATTTGTTGTTTTGGATATGTTTGAAGAATTACATTGTTATACTCTTCGATAATAATTTGGTGGTCCGGAAAAAGGCCGTTTTGTCTGGTTGTTGAGTATTGTTTGCTCACAATCGAGTAATGATGATAGAAGGATGGTGAATAGTCATTGGATGGTGCGTATCACGATAGAAGATACCAAAGTGGAATGATGCGGTAGAACACGGGTTAGCATCGCATTTCTTCATGATGAACGCTGGCACAAAACGGAGATGATAGAACACACTGGAAATAATATGATTCACAGCGGTTTGTTGTAGTTGGCACAATGGAGCGCTGACACTGTACTGAGAAGATTGAATCGCAAAATTGCAAAATTATCAACTTCCCGCGCACAGATTCCACCTTGTTAACGTATTAACTTGTTCAATGATAATGAGTTAACAGTACAGCACTGAATTTATATCCGTAGATGATTGATTGCACGATAAAATCAATATTTTGGAGAGCGTTAGCAATATTAAACCGAACTAGCCAAGAAGGTTCAAGGTATGTATATGCTGATTTCCCCCAGGTACCTTGAATTTGAAATCTCTGTTAGGGAATACATGTCGGTGGAAACAAAAGCTCTTCATGTATTTGCAATGCCGATTTCCTCCAGGCAGCTTGGTTTTGATGTCTCTGTTTAGAGAACACACTTCGGTGGGAACAAAAGTTCCCTTTACTTTGATGTATTTGCAATGCCGATTTCTCTGTATCTTCAATTTCGACTAATCAGAACGAGGTATTTCCGTTTGGAGATTTTTCGATTGTTTGATAGTTGATTTCATATGATATATTATTTCATCCATTGTAATGAATTGTTATGGAGTGCTCAGATCGATTGATGCAAATATCTCGTAAATCCATCAGGAAATAACTGACTAACAGCTGTATGTACATGAGCCGCCGCATGTGTCAACAATTTCGACCAATCAGAAGTGGGTATTTCCGTAAGGATAGAGTTTGGGATTTTTCAATTGTTCAATAGTTAGTTTCACGACATATATTATTTTATTCAATGTAAAAAATTGTTATGGAGTGCCGCAATTGATTGAGGCAAAAATCTCTTCAATCCAACATGAAATGTCTGAGCAATAAGCTTGTGAAATTGGACAATTTTCACGATGTGCTCGATTTTCGATTTTCAATTTGTACCCTCATATGTTCTCGAAAGACGTAATCCTACGTCAAAATTCGAATTGTCAAGTAGATGCTGCATTTATCATTACTTTACTGTCATTATATTGATCCATTCATAATTTAGGCTTTCTTGATAATATTGCCTTTTCTTGGGCATTTTAAAAGTGTTCACCTCAACACACTCAACACAGAGAAACTTTATTTCTGCTATGCGCGAAGGACACAATAAACTAACTGCAGCGCGCCAAGCGGTTGCGATTGAAATCATGTGAACAAAACAACATTAGTGAATCGGACAACTCATGATCAGAATTGAGGTAATCGAAATGCGTTAATTTAATGGTTTAGCTATGAAAATCTGATACACATGGTGTGCAAGCATGATGTTTACAATATTTGTGAGTGTTATAATCCATAAAAGGTCTGAATACGTGCCAAATAATCATCTGGTGATTGATCGTTTCGTTACAAAATTCCATTTTTATTCCTGGATAAATTCTCGTGCCCCTAACTCGTATTCTGAGACCGAAAGAGATGTGTTTCCTAAGCACGCATTGTAATGGGCAGTAGCAGACACCGCTTAATGCAGTACTCTAGTCTAGAAATTAAAAAAAAACATTTTTTTTCCCTCCATATCTCTGTTCATTAGGCATTCAAGAATATACCCTAGAAAGAACTTATTTCCCATTTTTTACCGAGTTACAGTTATTTTGATGATGCGGTATCTAACTTGGTACAGCCATAACAATGAACTTCAAACGCGTTTTTATCGAAACTAGTTATTTCAAACAAGCGTACGCAATATTTCAAGTTTTAGTGAAACAGGCGTTTGGCGGTCATCGATTCGATAACACTGAAGAAATTCGTGATGCAGTTACATCGTACTTCAAAAAGTTGGATGCTACGCACTTCGCGCTCGGAATAGAAAAACTCCTCATGCCACGCTATGAAAATTGCCTCGAACGTTACGTCGATTATGTAGAAAAATCGAAAATAAAACGTAGATAACGAAAATCAGCTTGTTTTTTGTCCTAACTTCATTTTTCCGCGATTTCTGAGGCACTGAAACTTATTTTTTGAACGACCCTCGTATTTTCGATCTATCATTTTATTCAATTGAATCTTGGTGCAATATTAGTTGCTATAAATTCTCCAGCACGCAGTGCGTTCAGTTGAGTTGAAAGTCGGATTGTCTCCCTTTCCCGGTAAATACTTCTTCGTGATCATAGGGGATCTCACTGGATGAAAAACTCAAAACAAAGGACCCGGAATTGGAAACAAAACATTTTTAGTATGCAGGGGAATCATTAGCCGATTTGTGGAATAACCTAGCGATCGATGGATATCCAATCAAAGCAGAATATGTTAAGTCCACAAACTCCCAAATCGACGAAGCGGAATTAGTACGATATTAAGCCGAGTGATTTGCTCGTCACGTAAGGACATGCAAGTAGTAAAATATAACGACAGGATATGCTGCATTGAACGAAGGAGTAGTTGCTTTTGTGTAAATCAACATCAATTTATACTAGTCCATGTTCTTCTCAGCTAAACGTCAAATCCCAACAGATGTGAGCATTAATTTTCCGTCTCGGTTTGTTCGGAATTCTATGAACTTGACGAAAGTTCTTCAGGAGTCACTGCTTGTATATAAAGAACTTCCGTCTGAACACTTGATTTCGACCTGTGCAGATATCTGATTTTTATACGTTGATATTGTCATTACTTATTATTGAATGGCGTTAACGTTCCCTATGGAACTTTTGCCGTCTCAACGTATGCATTAACTAGCGTCATCTATTAATACTAGTTGAGATTTAATAAGCCAAATAACACGCCTTGAATGTATTCCGAGGGGCAAGCTCTAGAATGCGCGTGACTACAGTACAAATCGAAGAAAATTTCTTTGACGAAAAATCCCCCGGCCAGAACGGGAATCGAACCCGAACATCCGGCATGATAATGTGAGACGCTAACCACTCGGTCACGGGTGCACTATTCTCATTACATAAAAAGGCAAAAAAAATTACAAACGACTTTGAATTTGTGTACAGATCAGCGTTACGTAACATAAGGGGGAGGGGGGTTCGTCTTGCGGTACTTTTTGTTACATAGGGGAAGGAGGAGGTTAGAAACCCTCAATTTTCAGCGTTACGTAATTTGTGCACGACGCCTAATGCAATTTTGAGACATTTGGCATCAATTTTTTTTTGAAAACCCCGAGTTTTCGATGGTCTTTCGTTTTTCAAAAAATTCAAATTAACATCTGCGACACCAGTAAATGAAGTCCGAATGAGCTAATATTTTGCATACAGTATATTATCGTGCAAATGTTTTATCGAGGTGGTGAACATTTTTCATGGGGTAACTTTTTGAAAAACGAAATGACCATTTTGATTGGCACCCTACTGTATATAATCGAGTCCGCGCTGTATTCTCATGTATAGAACAAACCATCGTTTTTCATTAAAGTGACAGGACCGAGTGGCATTCAAATATCTCATATAAACCTAGCATATCGCATTCCAAATTAAACATGTTCAACTCCAAAGGAAGAGACTAACGGTACGTGAAGAAAATCCTAACCTCCTACAACCAAACGATCTTTATTCTTCCCGACTGAATTGCTGCCATTCGCCGCCGGGCTGCTTGATGGTACAGCTTTCCAATATCACATTAAATTGTCTTTTATAGACATTTAATGGGGAAAGCCACACTACAAACTAATTTCATTAGCCAGCCAGCTTCGTTTCTTCCCCATCAACATCCATCGTCAGTTTGTCTTGCCGAGGATGACCAGAAAGGGGTCTTGATGGGAGAGAATGATCCGACGATTTGTGAGTTTAAATTGAATTAATTTATCTAGATATTTTCTGGGTGAAAATTATAAAACAGAGCATCGAAATGAATGTTTCGGTTAGCCTGGAAATGTAAAATTGATTCTCTCTCTCCCTCGCACTCACCCATTTATTTGGTTCGAAACGAAGCCAGTTTTCAGACATCACACGCAAACGTCGGAAAATGGGCGAGTGAACTCAATAGTTCACCGTTGGCTTCGGAATGTACATGTGCAAATTATGTGAAAAGCGTTACGTGGTAGCTTGAAATGTATATGGTATCAGAAAGCATGATGTGCTGCATTCGATTATGCTATATTTTAGATTTTAACGCTTTTTGTCTAGATACCCGGGTGTGAGTGAATTACGGTGATAACCGTTAGCCACAAACAAGTCAGTAATTACGAGGTGATCAGTACGTGATGCATCATTGAACGTTGGTATTCAATATCCTTGATGACTGTAACCACAGACAGGGTCTTATTTGAGGGGCTTAGAATGAAAGGGGTGTAAGTGATCGATTTGTCGATTGGTCGATTTCTCTACATCGACTCTCTCTTTGGGTCATAACTTAGTTGCAAATACATTCCCAGCTGTATTTACCAACGTGGAAAATAGGTCAGAACCTCATCTATCGGATTCTATAGCAAACTTAAATTGGAAAGTTTTTGCAGTTGAGTTATTAACTAAATAAAATGTTGACGAAGAGAAAACGATCATGTCACTTACACCCCTTGCATTCTGAGCCCCTTATTTTCAATTTCTAATCGTTCTATCGATTCTAATGAACTCGATTATTTTCAGTGAAAAAATTCTATTGGGTCTGCAACTTAGTTAGCTCTGTTTTTCGTTAATTGGAATAATAAAATGAATGAAACATTATTCAAAGTATTGGCCATCGCTAGCCGTCACCAGGTAGCCAAGTACGATCTTCTATATATAAAACACTCGTGTCACGGTGTTTGTGGTCGAACTTCTTCAATTTTGATTAAATTAACGGGTGTTAAATAAAAAATGAAATTTTTTTCATCGATTTCAGTATTTTTTATTAATAACATAATGTATTTTCTTCAAAAAAATGTCAGTGAATGTTTGAGTAAGGGCCGTGGTCTGCTGTTCGACGCAACTTTGTCGCGATGCTCTCACAAGAACGTTGTACGGCACTTACGTTCATTTTCCGGATACAATTCCGGATTCTTGTAGTCAGTTGCTTCGTGTCCTTGGCCCTCCAATTGTTTTTATACACTTGGGCACTGAGTGAGCCAAAGAAATCCTCTATTGGGCGGCACTGGGGCAAGTTTGTTGGGCTACGATCTTTCGGCTCGAACGTTATCTTTTTCTCCTCAAGATACGCCAGCGTCCTCTTGGCGTAATGGGAAGACGCCTTGTCCGGCCAGAAGACGTACTTCCCATCCGCGTGATGCTCGTTCAGGAACGGCAGCAGGATTTTATCGAGGCACTCTTCTCGACATATTTGTTGGTTGATTGCCAGACCGCTCGGCTTAAACCAAGGCTTTGAAATGCCCGGTCGGAAATGGCGATGTACAACATAAACTTTTTTTCAAACTTGTGCTTGAACTTGTATTTCACTTCAGGCGGTGTGGATGACTTGTCGCTGGAGTAGTAATTATCATTTCCTGGAATATGCGTTTTAGACAGCGGAAAATAGCTTTCGTCGTTCAGAACGAAAGATGTCCCGCGGTTTTTTTTTTGGTCATCCACCGACACTGTGATTTAACCGTCTCAATCTGCTCCTCCGTGTACTCCGGCGACCTCGTCTTCTTCCTGCAAACGATTCCTTCCATCTTGAGGGTCCAATGGATCAATACGTGGGAGCAGCCATATTTCCGACCGGCGTCATGCAGGCTGGCTGCGTCCTTGTTGTCAAACAGCTTCTTTAACGATGTCTTCCTCTGCTTCGTCATTATCGTCACCGGACGACCACCTCCGACCTTCCGCTCTACGATCAGGGAACCCAAGATACGATATACCGTACTGACAGGTACATTTTCTTCTTTAAATTTGCCACCGTGAACTTTTTTCCTTGCTGGAAATGCGTTTCGTAGAACCGTTCAATGCGTTCGTGGAGCACGTGCTGTTTCGACGCCATATTTGCTTTGACTAAATTCAAACTAGCAAAACCAAACACGCCTACTGTTTCTAGGGAGCCCAAAGAGCAATTTTCTTGGAGAAAGAAACTTTTACGCTTTTTATTTGAGTTACTGAAAGGTATTGAAAAAATTCTCATTTTTTATTTAACACCCGTTATGTACAAAAAACTTGGTAGTCATGAGAATAGGTTGCAAACTATATATGATACCGCTAAAATACCAATTGCCATATATTTAATACTGATTTTTTTTTCTTAAATTTGGCTAATTTAAATTTTAAACCCCTTCCTCTACTTAGGGGGACAGCGGGTAATACAAACAGTGGGGTAATATGGACAGGTGGTTGATTTGTATGGTTACATTTTGAATTTCAGATTTCTGTTAATGAGATCACCTTTTACATGTTGTTCTATAAATTTTAAGCCACCCTATGGCAATGAATACTGATCAAGAGAGGAAAAGAAAATTTAGAAAATTTATTTCGTATCGTCTTCGACTTTAAAAGTAGTACAGACTTAACTATCTTATTTGTCTTATTCTATTTCTAAATGTATTTTTTGCAATGTTTAAGTCAAAAACGTCTGTCACTTCGTTGAATAGCCTACTGCTGGTGATCAGAGGCTCGAAATAGGCGTACTGAGTACGATGAGCAGGAACCCACAAGAGGACTCGATTCCGGAGATTTCGCACAGGTGCATGGAAGTTCAAATTCTCTAGCAAGTAGCAACAATCCAGACGGTCGGTGATCAGATCGAACATAAACAGCCTGCGCGAATTTATCCGCCGCTTGGCTAACGTCTCTAAATCGATCAATTTACATCGATCCTCATATGCCGGTAATATTACGGGATTGGTCCAGGGTAAGCGGCGCAATGCATATTTTATGAAAGTTTTCTGGACGTTTTCGATTCGAGTAATTTGCTCTCTGTGGTATGGTGCCCAAACCTGTACTGCATATTCTAATGTGCTTCTAACTAGAGAACAAAATAGGGTCTTCAAAGCGTATACATCGTTAAAGGCTACCGTGTTGCGTCGGATGAAGCCCAGCAAAGCGTACGCTTTAGCAGTAATCGCGGAGATGTGCTCGTTGAATTTCGCTTTGGAGTCTATCAGTATGCCTAGGTCTCGAATTTTCTCAACGCGTTCCAGGTTGCTTGTGCCCATTGTGTAAGCGAAATCGATTAGAGAGCGTTGACGAGTGAAAGACATGACTTTACACTTCGAAGTGTTCACTTGCATGCCATTTGAAGAGCACCAATCTAGTAGTGAGTTTAGATCCTCCTGAAGCACACAGCAGTCCAGCGACGAGGACACGGCACGATAGATCTTAAGGTCGTCGGCATACATTAGACAATCGCAGCGAAGAAGACTGCAGATGTCGTTGACAAAAATGTTGAAAATGAGTGGTCCTAAGTGGCTGCCCTGTGGCACTCCAGAGGGGATGTTGAATGTGCCAGACATGGCACCATTGAACTTAACGAACCCCTCGCGACTTGTTAAGTAAGAGTGCGTCCATTTAGTGATCCAATCCGGCAGGCCTATGCCTCTCATTTTATCAACAGCTGTCGTTTGCGGAACTTTGTCGAAGGCTTTGGCAAAATCTATATAGACTGTGTCGACCTGTTTCCGTTTCTCGAGCTCCCCAATCAGTCCATGCACAAACGTCATCAGGTTTGTAGTAGTTGAGCGACTTTTCATAAACCCGTGCTGTCTATCTGATATAACATGTCGAACGGAGCGGTAAATGACGTCATGTACCATTTTCTCAAGAACCTTACCTAGACAATTCAATATTGCGATCGGGCGATAGTTGGCAACATTGTGGATATTCCCGCTTTTGTGGATTGGTGAAATCGATGCGATCTTCCATGCCTTCGGGATCACTCCATCAGATAACGACTTATTGAAGAGAATCGATACGGGGAGCGACAACGATGTGGCGCATTGTTTTAACAGCAATGGTGGTAGGTGATCACGCCCTGCGCCTTTCGATATATCTACAGATGAAAGCGCCGTCTGAACGTCACTAGGTGACAATGCAAGGCGAGGGAGATGAAGGGTGTGAGAAGAGTTTAGTTCGCTTTCAACGACGGATGACTCATTAGTGTAAACGCTACTGAAGAAGTCAGCGAAAAGGTTCGCAGACTCACGGTGATTGTTGGCTTGGCGCTCGCCGTAGAACAAATCCGAAGGGGATCCATGGTTTTCCTTCCTACTCTTGATGAAGGTCCAGAAAGATGACGGATCGCGCTTAAAATATCTTTCCAAACGGTTGATGTGGTTGCGAAATGCAGCGTTCTTCAATTCATTGTAAGTGCTTTCCGCGCTCTGGAGAGCTAGCTTGTTTTCTGCAGAACGATTCTTGAAGTAACGTTTGCGAATTTTCCGAAGTCTGTTGCGATTCGTTCCTAATTCCTTACACCACCAGTGGCATTTGTGGTGCTTTTGCGATTTTTTCTTCTTGAGCGGTACCTTGTCATCTATTTGAGCATTTACGACTTCGTAGAAACGAGAAACAGCAGTGTTTACTGGGCAGTCAGACAGAAGGAGTACCCAGTCCACATTAGCCAAAGCTTCGTCCAACAGCGCAGGATCACATCTTTTGAAGTCGTAATAAAAGGCGTCGTCTTGGTCTTCATTCGAAATGGAAGAAATGTCACATGTTAAAACGAATGGTCTATGATGTGCGTCGACCTTAAGCAGCGCAGTGGATGGTTCCAAGATTTGAAATGGTTTAGTGTCATTTATGAAAGACAAGTCAAGCAGGCGGTCATTGGCGTTGAGGAAATTGCAGATTTGAGACAATCCAGAGCCAAGAATCGTCTGTGTAAGGGTGATTTCTGACTCAGAGGAAGCGTTAGCGGGTAAATAACTGTCCAACTGTTCATCGAAGTACCACAAAAGGTTCGGTAAGTTATGGTCTCCCAGAATGATAACCGCGTCGGTTTCGTTTTTGCGATCGAGAAGGTACTGAACGCTGCTACAGTGTTTCCTATACATCTCTGGATCGCTATTGGGTTTCAAGTAAACACAGCATACAAAGATTGACATATTTGCGAGACTTACTTTGACTGCAATTTGTTCGAGTTCGGTTGCATTTGGAACTTCGATGATGCTACACTGTAAGCATTTTTGTACTCCAATGAGAACACCTCCGCCCCGAGTCAGATTGCTGGTCGAAGAGTTGCGGTCGCAGCGATAGAGTGTGTAATTCGAGGCTAATTCAGCGTTGGAAATATCCATGTCTCCGTGAAAGCGATGATATCGTAGTCACACGAGCACAGGGTGAGATGGAGAGCATTTGATTTTGTTTGAAGTCCCCTAACGTTCTGGTAATATACGCTTATCGATCGGGTTCCGGCGCGAGGTTGGAGTGTCTCGATGTGTATCAAGTCAGTTGCATGGGGTTGTTCGTCGACGTTGATGCTCCCGGGTCGGCTATTTGCGCTGGCTTCCAAAAATGCCGTGAGGTGGAACCATTGTCTTCAAACTCGCGAAATTCAATCCCTTGCGGCCAAGTAGAGGGGTCCATTGCTTTTGTTTTTTAGCTTAGGTTGATGCCCACCTTGAACGATACAAACGTCAACGTGTTCAGCGGTCGTCCCCTGGGGATGAGTGATTTTGCAACTACATCATCCGTCTGCAGACATTCCTTGACGAGGTTTTGGATGTCCGCTTCCGAGACTTCGGGAGAAATTTTTGATAGATACATCCAAAATCTACTCTCTGTCCTTACGGCGGCCGCGATAGTTGCTCCGTTCGCCATCAATCCAGTACCACGGAATATCTTCGTTGGCCGTTCGAGTCGTTCGGGGTCGTCGTCGCGGGCTCTCTTCGGTGATGATCGATTGTCAAATTGAAAACGGTGTGGCAACGGGGATAAAACCGCCGGAGAAAGTTTATTGAAGCCTCCTTGTATCTCCAATCGCAGTTCGGCAATCAAGCTGTCTTTTATCTCCGTCTTTAGTTCTTCGACAACCTTTTTATGCATGTTGTTTAGTTCCACGGTTACAGAATTCATCGATGTTATCGTGTTCCTAAAGCGTGCGTTCCCCATGATGTCGCGGTATCCTTTGCACATCCAGAATACAGCGGGATTTCCAATGATTTCATTGTACAAAGCCTCTGTTATTCTGGCGCATTTGAAATGGAAAGTCGCTTTACAAAAGCCACCACAAACAACTTCGGCAGATGTCATGTTCGATGCGCAACTGTTGCAGATTTCCATTACGCAGAGTAATAAATAATAAATAAACTGGCAGCACTGCGATACCGTGAACCAAACAAAATGCGATCCGTGAGTTACACCAAGACGGGTCTATGGTACTAGGTGAGGCCGTTTCGTCACTAAAGGCCCATTTATACGTTGCTAGTAGCTGGCTTCACAATGAGCAGCTACTGACCCGGTGAACTCGCTTGACAAATGGTTGACTCGCCTTGTCCGTTCACACAATGTGAGCTGCTGGCAAGAAACTAGATACTACGGCACAGGTTTTCCAGAGATGCCAGGCGGTTTTTCAAATGTCCATCAAATCGTCAGAAACAGCAATCAGATCCGAATTTGTCAGATGATTGATCCGAAATCGACTTCTTTATTGGCAGTTTTCGTCTTAGATTTTCAGTTGAATTTATCATTACACAATTTTATCGCTAAACACACACTGGCCGTGTTTAAAAATACTTTGTGCTGAATTTCTTTGAACTGAAGGTACTATCCGGAAAAAGCAGAAAGAAAAAAGGATTCGGTCCAGGAATTGGATGCAAAAAAAAGGAGCAACAAATACAATATTGAAGTAACTCTACGATGATGATCCCCGAGAGTACAGAGCAGTGTTGAGAATAACACCTGAAAAAGTGAAAAAACTGTTGGATTTAATTGCTCCACAAATACAACGCAAGATACACTCATGAGGGATGCTATACCTACATAAGTGAAACTAGAAATGTTGTACCTTTCTTCTGGAATATCGTTCAGATTATTGTCGATATTTTTTTAGAATCTCGAAAGCATCCATAGCTAAAATAATTCCGAAAGTATGTAGTGCTACAAATGGCAGTCTAAAAGATTTTTCAAATTTTGAATTATTTCGCCTTGACAGCAGCTTCGTGTACCAATTTGTGAAATGAAAATGATAGTAGATTTGCAGGAGGAATAAATACGCCTCAAAAACTAAAATAATGAATGAAAATCTACTTTTTTAAATGGAATATGTATTCTGTTTTTTAGAACAATACTTTTTTTGGAAGTTGTGAGTGAATTTCGAATGAAAATTGTGCCCGATAATGATTTTATATTTAGAATCCCAAGAAAACTATCTCAAAAAGAAAACGTGCCCCACCAGCGTGCAAAACAAAATAAAATGAGTAAAAAAACTTTTTAAGTTAAACGGTTTATTTGTGATTAAACATAATAATGTACTAAAAGCTAGAGAAGATAATTAGGCAAGTTGCAGTTAGTAGTTATCACACCTCTCCTTCATTAGTCTAGGGCATTGATAAGACTAAAATAAAATAGTGGGACATATGATGAAATCACTAATTGTGGATAATGAAAATGAATGGATTTTATAATTTAAAAAGTTTTTGTTTACTCATTTTATTTTCTAGTTTTTAGTACATTATCTGTTTCATTAGAATATTTCTCTACAATAAAGGCATTGTACTGTATTCTATCAGTCAAAAAATTTCATTTGATACCGATATTGAGTAGATTGCAGAAAATACATAGTGTGTTCTCCAAGTCAAGTTCGTTGGTTTGATACACATATCTCAATCAACCTTTTTTTTGAGATGATATGGAATCAGCGATTTTGAGCGGAGGCCAAATTGGATTTTTCAAGATAAGCAGTTTTAAAATGACAGCAGTTCCTATCCGGTCAGTTCCTATTGGTCAAATTTCTATTACTGTGGGACAATCCTACAGACATACATACATACATACGAACAGTTCAAGCTAAATAAAACCGTTTAATAAAGTATATTGCTATTTTGTGATTGCGGCCATCTTGGATTTTAATTTTTCATGATCTACTGTGATCTACTATTCAAGCCCTTTCATTTGATACCCATATTAATGGTGTTTTGACATAATATGTAGTCCGCCATTTGGTAGAATTTTGATGGATTTGCATTTTTCACAAATAACCGTGTTCTGCTAGTCAATCCCTTTCATTTGATACCCATTGTTACGGGGGTTTCGGAGGTTCTATTCAGCACGCGTTTTTATCAATGTATAGCGAGCTCAAAGCTGTATTTATTAAGAGAAACAATAATTAAACAAGAACTTTACATTATTAGGTTTTACCTACATTTGATCTCCTCGTTTTAAATTCAAAGCACGACAGGATGATTCAATTATTTAACAATTTGGGAATTCAACTTTATTTTGGGTTCTATCTCTACTCCTTTTTTGTGATTAGCAAAGAATGTGTGGTACGAGAGAAGTTTTCAGAATGACAGTGATGACAGCTAGCTGTCAATGATTGTCTGGGTGCGTCATGGAGTGGCACCGTCCGGATGCGCAGGTTCAGATCAAGTCATCAGTGGCGTAG
This sequence comes from Toxorhynchites rutilus septentrionalis, assembly GCF_029784135.1. NCBI lineage: Eukaryota > Metazoa > Arthropoda > Insecta > Diptera > Culicidae > Toxorhynchites > Toxorhynchites rutilus. The sequence goes on from NC_073746.1 coordinate 219,132,528, forward strand.
TTTGCTTCCCCCCAACACCCATATTAATGAAGTTTTGGGAAACTATGTAGTCCGCCATTTAGTAGTGGCAGCCATCTTGGATTTGCATTTTTCTTAAATAACTGTATTCTGCTAGTCAAGCCCTTTCATTTGATACCCATATTGATGGGGTTTTGGAAAACCCACATTGATGAGGTTTTGAGGAAGAAAGGGATCCGCCATTTTGTAGCGGCCTCTATCTTGGATTTACAAGATAATGAAATACGCAGTTTTGTAATGACTACAGAGATAAAGGTGTGTTCCAAATTTCAGATCAATCGGTCAACAAGAAGGGGGTCAAATTTCTACTAATGTGGGACATGTTACAAACATACAAACAGATTACAGGGCAAGCTAAATAAAACCGTTTAATAACAACGATTCCGCTTAGAAACTATGAGGGTTTTATTTGTTTTTTCAATAATTTTCAAGTCTATAATAATCTTCGCATATTTTCAAATATCTTAAAAATAGAGACATGTAAAGACAATGTAAAGATTTGGCATCCCTGATTCGAGCGCTAAATTCTGTTTTTGACGTTTTGAGGGATGCGAGTGCGAGTAAATTCAAAAAAATTTGAAGTAGCTCGCACGCCGAATCACACATGACACTAACTGGCATGATGTGTTCACACGGTGTGAGTAGCTGTACTGCAGTAACTGACTAGACCGACTCGTATGCTTACTCGCACCGTCTGAACCCGGCTTAAGTTGGTTAGGAGAGCGGTATATGAAAACAGTACGGAAGAAAGCAGAAGGGGAATTACTTGCTTGTAGCGTGGAAGAGACAGACTGATCACGAGCGAGCTTCGGCACTAGCGTATTGAGTTTTGTTTACAAACAAAACACAGTAGACTTCCAAGATGGCTGAAGAGTGGTTTTAGCAAGTTGGCCCACCTTAGGATATACTTCTAGGCGCCTTGAGTTACACTTCTCTAACAAAACGCCACAGGGGCGCGCGTGTACGATGACAGACGGTGATCAAAACAATACCAGCAACAGTTCACGGAGCGGGGCGACGAAGTGGAGCGATTCGCTTTGAGCAATGCTTCGAGAACAAAAGGTGGCCGTACACTGTTTGCCCGGAGGTCAAATATTTGATATTTTTTGACAGATAAGGTTTGATTTGATATTTGTACAAACACTATTTTGTTTGCCACTCTTCAATTTTCAACAGTAGTATACAATATCAAACACCGAACATGGAAAAAATCAACTGAAATATTCAAGGTAACCTAACCATATACCGACAGGTTCGAAAAACAGACTGAAAAAATATTTTAGGCATCCAATAATTGAATATTTGCTTGTCGTGTTTTGTGTAGAATATATTTGATCAGTACACGTTGGACAAAATTTATCTGTCAAAAAGAGTCAAATATTTGGCTTCGGTCAAACAGTGTATGAGCACCCAAACACACACTCACTCACGCTTGGTTTATTTACACTTCGGCGATGGTGATGACCACTGCCGTGATGCGAAGAAATTCTGATGATGATAAGATATGACCGGCTGCTTGTGGGTATTTTCGGATCTCAGAATGAGGAGATGAACAACAGCGGGATGAATGTATTGACGGATTGATACAGGTGAGTTAGAAAGACAGTCAATATAGGTGCTGATCGGAGGCTCTTGATGAACGGATCAGGGGTTAGACATTAATTGAATATAGGCTACCCAAAATCAAAATCAATATGGTGTCATTTGTTTACCTACATATCATTTGCGAGGATTGAAATCGTTGAAATCACGGAGATAGTATGCTTTATTTCTAACTGCATGAGCGATTTTCATATTTCGGTTTCACATGGAGGTGTTCACATTTATCATGGAGTTTAAACTTAGCCACTATTCGACTATATAACCGGACCGAGTTGTGAACAACAGTAATTGACAGAACCAAAATGTCAGTGAACCGCAGCAATATTGGATACACTGGCAATATGAGGGATTTGACGTTTTAGTCACACCCCTGGAACGGATACGAGCTGATGTTTATATTTCGGTCGGTGGCGCAGGGCAGAGGGTTGCAAAAACAGTGCAGGTGGAGAGCGGCGAGGTGGGAGGCTTATGACGTGGGACAATGGCGGCGGGCAATTTGTTTCGACCACACTCTAGCCAGCTCGGAAAAATATATTTTTCACTTATCCTACCTGACTGGGATATTGTGAATTCTCGTTGGGTGGTTTATTCGAGTGGTTGCAGATGGGCAGGTGCAGCGTTGAGCGATTGTAGATGATGACTTACGGTGGAATCGACAATAAATAGATGGACAACAGAAAAACACGACTCAATAACACAACAGTGATGCCAAAAAAAAAAGGGAAACAAAAACGAAAATCATACATGATTCCGCGTGTGGATGTAATTTTAGCTGCTTCGATATTAAGCATTTTGAGTGGTTTAATATCAAAATTCAATTCGCTAATGGTTATATTTCGGTTTGTGAGTTAATAGAAAACCGATATTAGGTATGTACGGAAAAGTAAATTCATTTTTGAGTGGGAAATTTAAATTATTGAAATAATTGTACTGGTGGAGTAAAACTGACAGTTCCCAGTAGGAGTGAGATCGACTGTGAAAAGTCTGTTTAATCTATTCCTGAGGAATGCCCTGCGTCTATAAACGGAAATCAAATCGCCAAATGTGGGCTGTTTAGAAGCTGACTGGAACCAAAAGCAAAATAGTTGAGGGTCTGTCCGTTTATACTGCTGAGAAGCACGATATCACTTCTAGGTGGATTAATTCGGTTTTTTTCATCATTTAACGGATATTCGTGTTGAGTTCAGACCTTGGTTGAATAAAATTATTCCTCTTGCGATCGATAAACCTCTACGCTTCATATATTACAAACTTGTCCATATTCCCCCCACTATATTTCCATATTACCCGCATCGAAAAAAATGTTGTACTTTTCGGTCTGTTTTAATTTCAGTAAAAAAACATTTAAAAACACTTTTTTATAAAGTATTTTGCCAATTGGTGGAAAGACGGTATATTAAATTGCAAGAAACTGCATCAATGTTTTGGGAAACATGAGTTTCCAAAGATATAATTGAAGTTCTTCTTAACATGTCCGTTTTACCCTCACCTTCCCTATATTATGTTTGTATAAACATTATTCAAAAAAAAGTAACCGTCGTTTGTTTTTCAAATAAAACGAATTACATTTACATTGTTGAATGACAAATGGCGCAACGTTCCTTTCATTGAACTTCCATCCTCATATGCGCAAGTAACCTCAATACGTCTAAAACCAGGCGTATCGCCGGCAAGCTGGGAGCATTTTTGGATGAGCACACTTAGTTATTGCACTTATTCAAATCACACATGCTAGGATAGCAAAACGACAATCACGCTAATGTCATCAATCCTGATAAAACAACAGCTGGGGAGCACGTGACTTGATTCAATGCGTAAGCGTCGCTGGAATCGTGGTATGCGATTGCACAGTGACGCGAGAAATTGTGATTCAAAGAACAAGCAATAATCAGGAATTCAGTTTCATTAGTATATAATTGAGATTTCTATGTCAATCAGTACGCTTTAAATGTATTCTGAGTGGCAAGTTCAAGAATATGCGTGACGATCGTGCAAGTCACAATCCATTCTGAAGGCGCAAGGCGTATATTCCATAAACATTCAACATTATTATTTGAACATTATTTCTCATTTTGAATTAATATTTATGAGCAAACGGTTAGAGGAGACGAGGAGATGAATTGTTATGTGTATCATATGATGATTTTCCATGATCAGGACAACGACATTCTCCGATGTCGTGAGCTATACCAACAGAACGGCGTGAGAAAGAATCGTTCACTTGCGAGACGCTATCAGGATAAAGTTGACACAGCCTTTGCTATTGCCAGGCCAAAACGTAATGCATTGTCATGCCATTACAGCGCGTGTGTTCAAACAATAAATGAAGTCCTGTCGGATTCGATCCCTTATGTTGCTTGATGTGTTCGGTTGAATATAAGAAGCGAGGATTACCACATACAGAGTGTCGACTACCTTGAAAATCCTTGAAAATCAGGGAATATCAAGGAATCTCGTCAACAATCTGGAAAAAATGAAATTCCACCAATTAGAATTTTGATTATTGCAGTAATTAGAAAGGTAATATTACCACAAATGTTGTATTTGACTAGTTTGACTCTCTGTTTGTCGCTCAGTATGACCTTAGTGACCTTCCGAAGGGCAATGAACCCAAAAATAGACGGAATTTGGTATGGAAATTTGTGGTACGACTTGTAGGTGATTCTCGTGTCATATACACGAAAGTGAATTAAAAAATATATTTTTTATATAAAAACACATCAAAACACATTGTTCAATAAATACATATCTAAATTTCACAAGAAAAAAAATCTATGTTGGCTTCATTAACCTACATGATACATGCAGTGAAACATGCTCTTTGAAGGGGAATTAACGATACTCATATGAAAATTCAATACGACCGCAAGGGGTCAAGAAGGCCTGGGAATGATATATTTGAACAAACTTCTTTTTATGTCGATTTGCGGTATACACGTGAATCGGTTATATAACGTGAGCTGCAACAGTTGAAAACCCTTGAATTTGGGGAGCTCTAGATTGCATATTTTGCACGGTTCATCAAAGGATTGATGGATTCAAAAAAACTCGCCAAAACAAATCTCTAAATTTCATCTAGCATTTAGTTTGACTAGTCGACAAAATACGCCTTGTGGAAATCGATAGTGTAATTTCGATCGAATCGTGAAATTCGATCGAGTGTTAAATCAATCGCATTCCGGAATATAAATGTTTGTTTGAAACTTTTATCGCCTTGCAAGGTGTATGGAATATGTACAAGCGTTATGGGGATATCCAATATATCAACGAAGAAATACTAATAATGGCGGAATCATTCACAAAAATTCCAAAATTTATTAAAAATATTGTACCGCACAACGCTCTCAAACCCAAAAAAACACATATCCAGAACACGTTTGGAATGGAAATTGAATTAAATGGAAATTATGTTTTAATAGATCTTAAAATTAAAATAAATTAATTTCGCAATGCAAAAAAAAAACTTTAATTTTTAAAATATTTTTTTTTAATAAAATTATTCTATGATTTGTCGCGGCACACCGGTAGACGGAATTTGAGTATTTTCTGAGATTTCCATTTCCAAGCGAATGAGAGAATAGGGAAAAAAAGAAAAACAACGTTTTTCACTACAGGGGAACTTCGATATAACGTACATATTTTCAGTAGACGTATTTCACGGCAACTCGCCTTGGGGGTTGGCAGTGAAACTTTGTGGGTGTAAGACCATTAATCGTTTGAGCAACTTTGCATACTTGAGATGTCCAAAAAAAATTAGACCACTTTTTGAAAAGGGCCAGTATTTTTTTCTTAATTTTTTAACAAAAATTTATATTTCAAAAACTATAATTCCTACAAAATTTTGGTCAAAGAATGAAATGTAGTAAATTGTTTTAATTTAATCCTAAGAAAACTCCAAAAGTAACAGTGTCCTTCTTTCAGTGTATAGGAGACTTGTTGGTAGTTGTATGTACTATCCATATGATTTTCGTTCAGAATTTTGAAAATGTTTAAAAAAAATAATTTTAATTTTCAAAATATGTTTTCAATGGGATCAAAAAAATAGTAAAAATTTCTTATTTGATACCCTATACAATATTTTCCATAGAGATGGTGATTTGTTTTGGGGGCACTCTTTACTTCCTTACCCAGCCAGGTCCTTTAGTCGTCCATCTCGAAAATGTTAAAAGCGTATTTTCGCCAACAAGACAGCAATACTTTACGACAAAAATATATTACTTTTTTTCTGTTCACGTTTAACTTTTAAGAGATCAAACATGTCGGTAACATGAATTAAATTGAATCAAGAAACATCATACAAGCTTTCGTTCAAATTGTTCTTTTTTACCGATCACATTCGATTAATTTCATAGAACGTTGAAACATTCAAACACACTTACAATAAATTAGTTATGTTTCATTTAATATAATATTTATAACAATTGACAGTTTAACAATATTCACTGGACATAATTTATAAAGCAGAACAACGTTTGCCGGGCCAGATAGTTATGTTATACTTATAGCGAATCGCATATTAAACGAATCATAAAGAATCTTAGAAAATTCAATTGGTACCATCAAATTCCGTTCGTAGAGAAAAAGTTATCAAAGTTGAAACTTTTTCATAAGAAAGATACATGTTTCCCTATTTGTTACTCTTAATAAAAACGCGAAAGAGTACCACGCCAAAAGCGTAGCTGTATGGAATCAAAAAGGCTTTGTGAAAAAATATATACTGAGAAAAAGGATAGATATTATATGTTACATTATATACTCGTATATACTATTAAGTATCTCCGGAAACTAGAAGAAATTAAGCGGTTTTAATGTTATGACACATACTGTGTAATTTTTTTTGCACTTGTGGTTTGGGTATTATTTTCCTTAGATTCCTTGCGTTTCTCGAAATCGAAATTTCTAAATCTGTCATATTGATGATTATTTTGTAAAGGATTAACCTATTAACAACCAAGCTGTAAAAATTATTTGTTTTACGAAAGCCGTTGCACAATCGTCCAGGAGATGCATTTAAGTGGAAATTACCATTTAGAGCTCGACAGTTATTCTCTAGACAAAAACTGTCTTCGACAAAGTTGTTACATATGATAGAGCGCTCATTCTCATGTTATCAAAAATAGGGTGACCAAAATTGTCGATGAAATAAAAAATATAACTTTCTTATCTTTATAGATAGAGGTAAATATAGTTCGACAATGTTGTAGTTCCAGTTATTTGAGACATCTTTGTAGAACAACGTTTTGTAGAAACCCCAATCTTCAAGAATTATTTTTTTCCGATCGTCCGTTTTCCGGCAAATGACAAATAATCTAAAAACCGTGAAATAAAAATATTAGCTAAAGCCTACATTTTTCTTCCTGTAGTAGGTTCAATTCAATGGTTTTTCTCCTACATCACGATGTGTGTTCTTTTATCGAAGTAATTCTGTATAAAAGTTTACATATTTTTGAATTTTATTAGGTTTTGTTTTTTGTTAGGTTCTGTGAGGTTATGTACTTTCTGCACATAGTTGCTTCAAACCGAATCTATTGCCCAATAAAGTTGAACAAAACTGAATGAAATTGATGGTAAGTAGTAGCTAATAAACTAAGCTCTCATTTGATGCCTAAACATTAACCTAATAATGGTTAATAAATTTACATCTTGATCTATAGTTTCGAGGCACCAATATTCCATTTTTCAATGATCACTGTTCAATGTGGCCAATGATTTAATATTAGGCTGTCAAAAAAGTCCTGCGGCATTTCCGCGAGGTGTCGTTGTAAGCGCGTAGTTCTAGTTGTATTCATTGTATCGAGTCATACTGTAGCTTGTTGGAAAGGTATTTTTGCGCGCTATAATATAGTCCTTGACGGTTTTTGTTTGGTTAAGTCGTTCGTGAGTTATAGTGTCGCAAATATGGAGCAAAATAAAGAGAAAATCCGACATATTTTACAGTATTACTATGACAAAGGCAAAAATGCATCTCAAGCTGCCAATAAAATTTGTGCAGTTTATGGACCCGATACAGTTTACATTTCCACCGCACAACGATGGTTTCAACGTTTTCGTTCTGGTGTAGAGGTCGTCGAAGATGCGCCACGCTCCGGAAGGCCTGTCGTCGAAAATTGCGACAAAATCGCTGAATTAGCCGAGAAAGACCGGCATAGTAGCAGCCGTAGCATCGGCCAAGAGCTGGGGATAAGTCATCAAACCGTTATTAACCATTTGAAGAAGCTTGGATTCACAAAGAAGCTCGATGTATGGGTGCCACACACGTTGACGCAAAAAAACATCTTTGACCGTATCGACGCATGTGAATCGCAACAAAATCGACCCGTTTCTGAAGCGGATGGTGACTGGCGATGAAAAGTGGGTCACTTACGACAACGTGAAGCGCAAACGGTCGTGGTCGAAGCCCGCTGAAGCGGCTCAGACGGTGGCCAAGCCCTCATTAACGGCCATGAAGGTTCTGCTGTGTGTTTGGTGGGATTGTCAAGGAATAATCTATTATGAGCTGCTTCCCTATGGCCAAACGCTCAATTCGGACCTGTACTGCCAACAACTGGACCGCTTGAAGGTAGCACTCATGAAGAAGAGGCCATCTTTGATAAACAGAGGCCGCATTGTCTTCCATCAGAACAACGCCAGGCCACACACTTCTTTGGTGACGCGCCAGAAGCTCCGGGAGCTCGGATGGGAGATTCTTTTGCATCCGCCGTATAGTCCGGACCTTGCACCAAGTGACTACCACCTGTTGTTGTCCATGGCGAACGAGTTAGGTAGTCAGAAGTTAGTCACAAAAGAGGCCTGTGAAAATTGGCTATCCGAGTTTTTTGCCAATAAGGAAGCGAGCTTCTATAACAGGGGTATTATGAATTTGGCATCTAGTTGGGAACAAGTCATTGAACAAAACGGCGCATATTTGACTTAAAACAGATGATTGTAACTAATTTTATGAACAAATGAAAATTAAAAAAAAATACCGCAGGACTTTTTTGACAGCCTAATATAATATGGATATGATAGTGACCATTGTATACATACAAACGAGATAATTTGTTCATATCGGATTTTGCTATCACCGACATAGCCGACATCATTGTATAAGAGGCACCGCATGGATTGTTAGGATAAAGGAACGATAAGACAGGAAGTTAATATACACTTCCTAGTTACTCTGTTATAATATGGGAAGTGACTTAATAATGTATAATGAAAAAAGTAATAATAAACCTGCAAACAATTTAAAAGAATGTTCTCTCCGTCTGCACCGAGCCCATCTTATTAAGTATTATTACATCGGCGAAATTCAAACAAACTTCCACGGAAATCGTGAAGACGAACAGTAATGAAGGGAAAAACTGTTTATCTTTTTCAACGAAAGTATGTCTTAAAAGATGACGCTACATAGTTATTATTTTTTTCTTGCATCATTCCAGTGTGCAGATTAAGATCAGGATTAATTTGTATCGCAAACTGTATCTCTTCTTCCGAGGTTACATACTCGCGTTTCACGACATTTTCAATTGTTCTCGTGTGCCAATTCCACAATCATTATTTTCGCAAATGTTCCTTCCGACACTTTTGTGATAAAATTACCAAACCAAATTGTCAATTCCAGGAATAAGATTAACGCCACGATGACAATGACTCGGATACGGTCACTGATTATGTGGCAGTTGCCCCCGTAACCCCACGACAGGTCCCCAGCACCAGGCCAAACCAAGTTTGTCAAATCGCGTCGACGGCGCGTAATTTAATATAACGTGAGATATTTATTTGCATTCATAGCCGACATCTTTCAGTGTGCTCATAAATTTAAATGATGGCGAAAGTTTAGCGCCCGATAGAGCCCGTGCGGAAGTCTTTCCGCCAATGTTGAGAGGGGGATGTGTAACTCGCCCTCGGGGGGTGCAATATGACTGTTAGACCCCGACGCTGGGGTATTTTGATTCGTACGCGTCGGTTGCGGTGCGAAATTTTGATAATTGCGTGGAAGGAAGATTTGACGGGTGCTGTCAAGTTTCTGGCGTAGATGAATAGTCCCGGTGGAACTCGGGTGTTGAATAATACCGGTTATAAATGGCGGTGATTTGCTGCGAGGAAGAAAGCAAAGAAAGCTTAACCCTTGTAGCGGCAGCGACATCGGGCGGATACGACCTCTGGCAAAACTTATATTACGGGGTTATGATGGATGTGTGCCGATAAATTATTTGCTTCGGTATCATTATAGATGGCAACAAACAAAATTAAAAAAAAAACTCGCTCATGTAAGGGTTGTAGTGGGTTCTAGACTGCCATTCTCAAGTCAAGAATAATTATTTATTCATTCGTTCGTTCATTCTTCGTCATACCAATTTGTATATTGAATGGAAAATGTTTCCTAAGCGGTATTCCACAAATATGTCCAAATTCTATTTGGTTGGAAAAAATAGTATATATCAATAGATCAATTGATTATCATCACTAGCTTTGCTGCCATTAGTTTGATGACACGAGAGTGATCAAACGGAGAATATAAGTATGAGCATGTAATACTTTGAGCACCAACGCATATCCGATGTTTGTCGAATTACGGGAAATGCTTTATTACCCATTTTGGACTGTTTTCATATTGTCGAAACAAAACAAAACTCATCGATAGGGAGAGAAACCAGTATTACAATAGGCTAAACACTGGCTGCGGTAGCACAATCATGTTGGCTACCGAACAAAAATACCCAAACCCTTGTTCGGTCAACCGTGTACGATTTTGATTCACTATGACTTGTTTATATCGTATCTGTTGCGCCCTTCCGGCGGACAATTTTTCCCTTTTCCAATGATCCTTTTATATTTCACTAGACGAGAAATCGGTCCTTTATATAATGAAGCTTCCTTAGATATCCTTTAGTTAAACATCTTCGAATATCCTATGGATTTTTTTTCTCTCCACAAGTTATCTTTACGTATTGAGTCTTCTGCGTCATTGAATAGATAGTGTTCGTGGAAAAAGTACTTCTCAAAAAAGGGGCAGCGATTTATATATGGTCGAAAATATTTTCTACGAAAATTTTGAATCAAATTCAATGAAAGTCCAATTCAAAATTATTTGTTTCAACGTTATAGAATCCCAAATCCCCTTTCATGATTTCATTGTCTCACAGCTAATTATTTCAAACAGATGCATTGTCATTGGTAACTTTACCAATACCTTAAACATAAACCTCAACATTGGTTAAACTAAAGGTTAACGGAAAACCAGTAGAACCACCCAGTTCACTTTTTAAGGGGGTGTTCTAGTGTAGAGACACAAATTTCGGACGTTTTTTCGAGCTCCGTAAGAATAAAACAGAGAGTATTTTTACCATCCATTATATCATTATTTGTTTATCTATCTATTATCAACAAAACAAAAATTTAACGGAGAAAAAATACGCATAACTAGAATAGTTACAAGCTGATGAAGAGAGGGGGTTTAAAAAAAGTTGTGTCATGGCGTACACAGGACTGGCTTCTGGAAACAAAACCTCGGTCAAAAACATCTTTTTTGACAAAATTGCGGCCGTTTGAAGAGGAAAATGCTATTTTCAATGTATTTTTTACGTTTCCCGTTTTTTCGTTTTTCTAAATATGAAATTTTGAAAAATATTATTTTCAGAGGTTCATGTGATAGAGAACTTGAGATATCGTGTACTTGAGATATAGAGAACTTGAGATATCGTGTACGTCAGTTTGAAAAAAAAACGCATTTGAAGTTAATTGTTATAGCCGTACTAGGTTGGATACCGCATCACTAAAATGGCTCTAACTCGGTAAATAATGGGATTTTCGATAAGTCCTTTCTAGGGTATATTCTTGAATGCCTAATCTACAGAAATATGAAGGAAATAATTTTTGTTTTTTTTTCAAATGTCTAGACTAGAATACTGCTTTAAGTGGGTAGTACACTATGGAAACTTGAAAAAATTCAAAAAATATATTTCTGGCTATAAATGTTATCTGGGATGTCTACTTTACCGTAGTTTCTGTCCCAAGTGCCGTCTGTTACGGATGGATCAAGAAATAACCCGTGTTTTCTACACTTGATGGTTAAATCCGTGGTCTGCCAAGAATCTAACAAGGCATATCGATGGCTCGCCTTCGTCTCATCCATACCGAAGGAAACGATCCCATTCGTGGGATCTGAACAAATGAAGCGTACAAGTTTGCCCCAAAACGTGCGGTTCCAGGCGTATGTCTTACAGATTTGTTTGCGGTCCCTAATATGCTAAGGAGCGCGTGAAGAATGCATACATCAGTTGCTTACGGGACTGAATATCCTCCTGGCTACCAATGCTATCAAACATTATTATGGATAGATATATCTGGATTGATTTTTGAATTAGTCCTATGTGCATTTGACGATCAAAGCTTCGAACAACTTGATTCACTTGATTCACATATTGATGCATGCGACCAAAAGGCAAAAGTTTTGGAAATTGCAGCAAATATAGCAACCTGTAACTTCAATGATGTTCTACAAGGCGTTTTGGAGATAATGAAAGAACTTAAGCTTGAAATTGGACCGGAGTCCAAATCATGTTTTGCAAACTGGTGGGAGTTCTACCTCCGGAACGGTCCATTCGATTTTGATTAAATTTTTCCCAGATTCTTCACTAAATTTCCTGTCATCGTACGTAGGATTTTTTTTCCGATTTGTTGAAAAATAACAATTGTGGTGAATGTGTTTGTCTCGATTTTTGAGACAAAAACGGTTTTTTTACAAAAAAAGGTCGCCGTTTCGTTAAAAATCAATATTTTGAAAAAAAAATTCTACGTACGATGACAGGAACATATCCAGGATTATGTAAAAAAAAAACAATTGGTTGAAATCGGTCCACTAGACCGACTTGCAGAACTCCCACCAGTTTACAAGGTTTTGGCTGCAAGGGTTCAACAAACCGGTTGCAGCTATTCAGGGGACAGTCCAATTGGCGTCAATTGTTTGTTAAATAATATATACAGGTCAGACTCGATTATCCGGAATTTTAGACTCGATTATCCGAAGTATTTTATTTTTGATTTTCGGAAATTTTGAATAATTTGTATAATAATTTTATATTAAATAGCTAATATGGGTATGCAAAGAAAGGGCTTGACTAGTAGAATGCAGTTATTTATGAAAAATGCAAATCCAAAATGGCCGCCATCGCAAGATGGCACCATATATATTTTTTCACAACCCCATCAATATGGGTATCAAATGAAAGGGCTTGACTAGTAGAACACAGTTATTTATAAAAAATGCCCAAAAATGTATCAAAAGAAAGTTCTCGACTAGTAGAACATAGCAGATAATGAAAACCCAAATTCAAGATGGCCGCAGTCCCCAAACACCTAATTACTTTTTGAATGGTTTCATTCAGCTTGACCTGTTTCTATGCATGTTTGAATGTTTGTTGGGTTGTCCCACATTAATAGAAAATTGACCCCGTTCCTGTTGAATGATTGATCTGAAATTTGGAACATACTTTTAATTCTACTATCATTATAAAACTGCGTATTCCATGATCTTGAAAAATTCAATTTGGCCGCCGCAAAAAAATGGCTGAATGGCTTGATTTGGAGAATACACTACACTATGAACAACATGAATTCGAAAAGGTCACCGCCACAAAATGGTCGACTATGTATTTTTTGCAATTCTCTCGATATTGGTATCATATGAAATGTTTTAACTAATAGAATGCAGTACAGGTCGAACTCGATTATATACAGACTCGATTATATGTGATTCGATTATATACAATTTTGGACTCGATTATATTCAGTTTGGAAAAAATATTGTTTTTGTATTTCAAATATGACTTATTTTATGAAGAAATGTAACCTTTCAACGTTAAGGTGAAATTTAAGTGGCTATTTCATGTACAGTGGGGTAAAAGTCGTGATTTTTGAAGATTTTGCTTGAATTTTCACCAGGAATTGTTTATATCGATATTGCAGCCAAATTAAGAAAGATAGAAGTTGTGTGTCAAAGAACAAATTGTGGAGCGGTTAAAGAACTTCATTTTAATTGATAGAAGCAATCTAGTTTAATATAAATTTTTAGGATAAAATTAATAATAACACATTAAAAATTATTAACTTTTAATTGTTTCACTTCCAAAATGTTATTTAAATTCACTAATTTAGTTGTTACACTACTATATCCTGTACTAAATTTTCTCATCTTCCAAATGAAAGCATCAGAATCGTCTTCCGTAGCGTACTTTTTAATATAGAGCCAGTATGAAGCAATAGAGTCCGAAACAAAAAAAAAATCTGTAATTCTGTCATTGTTGAAATTCGAACATATGCATAGGAGGACTTTTTTCATCAAATATGATCGTCTATCACCTCCTAAGAGAATCTGAATATTTTTTTTTTCATATGAGAAAGGTGTTTTCTGACTTTGAGGGGATGAATCAAAAACCGAATTCCTCTTTTATTTTCAAAAAACTAAAAATATATTCAAAAAAAACAAATAAAAAAACAATTGTTTTGACTCGATTATCCGGAGGATTCGATTATCCGGAATGGAAAAAAATAAATACTCCGGATAATCAAGTCCGACCTGTACCTTATAAAACTGTGGTATCATAATAATCATAGTAATTAATTTTCTCGTGGAAAAAAGTCATATTTTTTATGGTGTTTTTATAGTGTACTATCCCCACTTAGTCGAACACCAGATGCTATCCCTGGTCATTATACACAACGCTACAGTGCGTGCGGCAACTCTCGGTTGAGACAACGATACCTCATATCCATATTCCTAACCTGACCCGTCCCACAAAAATTGTTTCCCCTCTAACCTCGAGTAAACCGCGAGTAATTGGTCGAAGCCTACTAAACATAGATTTAAGTTGAAATTCTGTATAAACAAATCATGAATTAGTGGCTCCGCAAAGCTCATGTGATTGAGCCTTACAAATAAATGAATTCAAATAAAAAATGGGGAGTATTCTTAACAGATCCAGAACAGACCAAAACACGTGGTCTGACGTTGTCATGTTGTAAAATTATCTCGTCGTGTCTATTATTCTATCTCCGTTGACTACGTCTTTCATTTCTGTACTGGGGAGTAGTTTCAAAGATTCGGAAACGAGCGCGTTACGCCGGAACAACAGGATTTTGAATGTCAATATCTCCTAACGAACGCAACAAGATTTTAGAAATCTCAACTAAGTACTAATGAAAATGACGTAAGTAATATTACGTTGAGCAGCGAATGTTCAAAATACCCGAACACCTCACTTGTTTTAAACATCCGAAAATAAAATCACGAAAACTCATTATTTTTCGACCTTCCAGACAGACCCCTATCTTAAGTGTAATCAGTACCGTTCACCAGTGACAGTTGCAGACGGTAAATATTTCCAATTCGCGACATAGAAGGTACGGTATCGCCGTCTAGCGGATTTAGTGGATGTATTAGGAAAATGTAAACAAACCGTGTGTTTTTCAACTGTATTTTGAGTGCAATTTTTTCCTCTAATCTTTTTGTAGTTTATAAACAAACGAATACGTAGTGATAGAGTGGAGCTTAGTAAAACAGTTTTCACTTCAGGAACCGTTTATTTATTCTGTTGAATGTACTGAATCGAAGAAAAGTACCTTCATTGAGATTAACATGCTCAGAGATAGTTGTAAATTTTCAAACATTGAATGAAAATCATTTTCAAATGTTGTTTGCATGGTTAGGTTACATAAATATAAGGATCTGTATATAATCATCACTAAAAGAACTCCCAAATCTTTTCACCAGATCCTTTGAAAAGTGGACCTCAAAAAGTGGACCTCAAAAATTGGCCCTGCGCTGACAACCGTTTGACATAGCTGTCAACCAAAGCGTCATATCGTTAGTTGAATGTCTGCCATTTTACAATATGGATCGTTTTAGCATCGCACAACGTGTTAATTTTGTTAAATTATACTATAAAAATGATGAAAAACCGGCAAATGTTTTTCGAGCATTACGGACGGATTTTGGTCGTCATGGACGGCCTACAGAGCACACAATCGCTATTGTAGTGGGTAAATTCGAACAAACTGGATCCATAGCGGATATTGTGAAACATGTGCATCATCGTAATGTGCGTTCGGCCGAAAATATTGCTGCTGTTGCTGCCAGTGTGGAGGATGACCAGAATGTTTCGATTCCACGGCGTGCTCAGCAATTGGGCTTGTCAAACACATCATTGTGGCGAATTTTGCATTTGGACTTGCACCTACATCCATATAAAGTCCAACTGGTACAAAAATTAGAGTGTGGTGACCATGGAATGCGTCGGGCATACGTCGATTGGGTGAACGAACAACAGCAGCAAAATGCTAAATTTTCGCATCAAATTTTCTTCAGCGATGAGGCACATTTCGAGCTCGGTGGCTATGTGAACACCCAAAATTTCCGTATATGGGGCTCAGAAAATCCACACCTGATTGTTGAGAGGCCATTGCATCCGCCAAAAGTCACTGTTTGGTGCGCATTATGGTCTGGTGGAGTCATCGGGCCGTATTCTTTTGAAAATGAAGACGGCGAGACGGTAACTGTGAATGGTGAGCGCTATGGCCGCATGTTAACCGATTTTTTTTGCCACAAATTGAAGATATGGATACGGATGACATGTGGTTTCAGCAGGACGGCGCCACGTGCCACACAACACGACCGAACATGGCCATATTGCGAACGAAATTTGAGTGACGCATAAATTTCGCGTTTTGGTGATGCCAATTGGCCGCCAGATCATGTGATTTGAACCCGCTAGACTTTTTATTGTGGGGTTATGCGAAAGACCGTGGCTATGCCAACTCTCCGCAAACTCTTGAACATTTGAAAGACAACATTCGTGAAGTTATGACCGAGATACCGCCCCATATGTGCCGAAAAGTCATCGAAAATTACCTGTTCCGGATCAAGGAGTGCGAGGGAGCTCTAGGTGGACATCGAAATTCGAATTCTAAGCGTGTTTTATTTCAATTTACTTTCGGAATTTAAAGTTGGAAAACCCTGTATATATTGTAACCTAATTAGCTCTGCAATACATTATTCATTCATTCATTTAACGCTTACCATTATCAAAATTAAGCTCATTACTTTTGTGAAACTACTTGTTAAAATCCATCACTTATTGCTTTGCGTTTTGTTTAGCTTCATATAAACCGGCTGTCAAACTCAGCTTCGATGTCTCGAACTGTGTGTCTTGAATATGTTTTCGATGTGTTTCTTTCAGGTGTATGACACGATTATCGCTATCTCACTCTACCTACCGTCATCGCATATCTCACTATCCCTCTGATGTAAAAGTTCATCATCGACATCATGATATGTCAGATGGTGGTAAATTGGTAATTCGCGATGGTGACGACGTCTGGTGGCGACTTCAAATTAGGGCCATAATATGTGTCCCAAACTCGTTGGTGTAATCTCTATCAGATTAGAAGACACGAAGCCGGGTTTTAAATTTTAAAATTTGAATGAAAATTTTCACATCATGTTATTTGATTACTTGAAACACCTATTTCTGACTTTCATTAAACCATATGGCTATACAATCCCAAAAGTATTTTATATTATGATTTTATATTTTTATCAAAATATAAAATTGTCTTCATAAACAATTTTCGTATGAGACTTTTTCACCACCTGCAAACAAAAATGTTTTTAATTCAAATAGAATGCTAATTTGATATAGAAAAGCTAATTTTCATTCATAATTTTAATTTTGAAAACGTTCATTCCGACTGAAAATCAGCTATTCGTTGACGCTCCCCTAAACTAGTAAACGAAGCACAATGCCGCCAACGCGGATCGCTGTTTTGAAGAAAACAAATACTTTTGATGTTTGAGATGTTGGCACCAAAAACATGGCGGGTGTCATACAGCTGGTTTCTTTATCATCCAAATCAAAATCATTCCTATTGAAACATTCATCGTTCAAACATCAACGTCGATGTCGGCAAGATTCCTCAAGTGGAACAGCGTTACGTTGGGGTCACATTGTATGTGTAGTTCACCCGATGTTTCCATTTATCAATTTTCCAATCAATTTTTATCGAACGAAAGGCCTGCATTTTCTTCATCCAAAAATAACAATAATTAAATAAATAATTTTTCTCTAAAAAAAACAAGTAAATTGAAATATTAGTCTAGCAATTGTATTTCAACTGACATAATGAACCCGGAAAGACGATTGACCGTTCAGGAATTAACCTCATTATCTATAATATTCGTACAGCACAATGCACCTGTGGAAATTCTCAACAAAATCGTAGACAGTCTGGCCTCCTTGCGATTTAGCATATGATCGCCAATTAAATAAACCCAGACTCATTCGTCAGTATATTCGTCGCGTTCTTCTCAAGTACGGCTGGAATAAGTTATAACCGAGTTTTGATTAATTATGCGAGCACAAGTGACACACGTTCCTCTCATTCGAAAATCCCGAAGCAGCCAAATCCCGTCGTAAATCGCTGATCCTAGCCCTCCGCGCGCTGGAAAATTCCTGCCTCCCTGTCCGCCGAGCAACAGTTAGACGTGTAACGGGGGAACAGGACGTCAAATACAGTTGCGCACTTTCGACAAGGCAATTTCGTCCTGATCCCTGACAATGGAACGAGTGTGACAGTCGCGAATCGCTTGGGGTGCGATGTTATACGTGTTTTTGTTGCTTTTTCGGAAATGATTGATGCTCGAGGTGACAGATAGGCCTTTGTTGTTTCGTCCTAACAATCCTACGGGTGTAATTGAATAGGGAGGACTTTAATACAAATTTCTCCGTTTGGCACGTTAAATTTCGCCTGGGACGAGGCACTGCCATACCTGTGGACCCCGGCGTGTAATGCTTTCCCAGCGTGAATTATGGTGCGGCGTGAGGTTATAAATTGCTGTATTGAAGCGCATGAATGAAATTGGTTTCTCAGAACATAGCATATGTATTCATGATAAATAGTCGGAAATCTGTGGATATCAGCTGGTATTCGACCATGTAGTCTTCATAAGGATTTCTGCATGGATTAAATGAATCCAATTTATGCAAATCGCCAAATTCCTAGTATCCACATTACAGATCAAAACGCCTCTCTCCTGTTGTTCGGGACGTGTATGAATAATCTAACAGCATCATCTATCATAACTGGAAACGATACGATTACAGCTGAATCTGTTTCTCGGTGTTATTCGTTGATATTGTGAACAGGGGGGAAAGCATCTCAACAAACCACTCAATGACCAGTGTCGCTTGTGTAATCCTATTCTTCTGTTAAAGTGAGATTCCACAACCGAAGAAAGACCCTCCACTTTGTTCAAATGTCCAAAGGAATCCATTAAACTCCTATTTTGACAACCATTTCCCTCTTAATATACCGAGAAAGCAAGCCATTTAGATGAGTGGTTAGTCGGAGAGTAAGTGAAAAATGCACAGACAAATATTTGGCGAAAAGATAATCTGCACAAAAAGGCTTATTCTTCATCGCTTACCCTCTCCGTCACTCAAACCGCTCAGCCAAGAGCCACGCTATTGTCAGGACCTGCTGATGATATCGTCACTTTCACGCTTCACGAGGACACCGCTTCCAGCAAACGGAGTGGTTGAGTTGAGCGAACATCCTCGAGATTGTCACAGCTGAATGCATTTCCCCCCGGGATTGGGGCGCTTTCCTATTCCGCTCGCTCTCTCCCTTACCCACGCTCTTACATTAGCTTACACACTTTTTTCTACTTCTCATCATCATGGAGCCGTTTACGACGAAACACGTTGGAAAACTTTGTCGCATTACACCGTCGGCCAATGGCTTCGCGAGTGCAAATGCGAGAACATAGCGTATATACGCGGTTGTCTCTGGAGAAATTAAAAATGTATACATCATCTCTTCCCGAGCGGACACGGCCATCATGCTTTTGCGCGCTCATTGAAACTTTAAACATAAGTTCATAATCATTATACACCGTTTCACGTTTCACGTCCCACGGGAACTCACTGCCGCAGCTTCGCTTAGTGTTCGGCTTACTGGGCGTTTATCTTGTAATTTTCAGCAAAGTAGGCTCGAGATATTATTTTTCACTTTAAGAATGGTTTAAAAGGACACCCCGGACGAAAAAATCGATTTTTTTTTGCATTTTTGGGAAGCTTATGCCCTCAGAAATTTTGTCCTAAGAGAATTTTTCGATATTTGATTCCGTTGGAAAGTTACAGAGAAAAGTACAAGTCACCCCAAGGGTATTGCTGTACGAGTTTGTAAACACTTTTTTTCTCGAACCAAGTATTTTCAGATGACATCGATATCTCATGATCTACTCGACCGATTTGGCTGGATTTTTTAACAACATGTAAAAATGGATTATCTGAAGCGTTAGATAGGTTTTTCTAAATCCCTAAATTCTGTTTTTGATAATATCCCTTGGGTGATTTCACGTTTTTCAAAAAACCAAAACTTTTACGGTTGTGCGACACAAGTAAACAAAGTCCGATTAAGCTGAAATTTTGCATATGGTGTTTTTTCGCGGGAATCCCTTTCGAACATTCGAAGGTCACTTTTTCCCATTGGCACTGTAATGTGCATAATATGCAACAAAGCAAAAATTAAAAATTGACATTTTTCTCTAAAATATTTTTACGTAATTTTCGCAGCAGAAATTGTCTTTCCAGTGGCAATCCGTTTTCCTTAGTTCAAGTATGAACTTTTTTGATTCCACAGAAGACTTTTTGGACTCTTCATCTTCATTAACCTGATGTAGTTCCAAAACTGATGAAGCATGCGCACTAGGGTGCCAATGGAAATGGTCATCTCTAACTTCAAAAAGTTAGCTCATAAAAAATGTTCACCACCTCGAAAAAACACCCTATGCCAAATATTAGCTCAATCGGACTCAAGGGAGAGTAACGCAAAGCGATCAAAGTTTGAGTTTTTTGAAAATCGAAAAATCACCCAAAGGAGGAGTAAAGCAAATCGGGGTTTTCGAAAAAAAAAATTGATGCCAAATGTCTTAAAATTGCATGAAACGTCGAGATCTAGTGTCATCTCGAATTTTTTTTTGACCTAGAACTACGTCTTTCAGGAAGGGCGCCAATTCAGAAAACAGGTCACGTTTTTATGAAATAAAGTCAACGGTTATAACTATTTTCATTGTGAACGAATTATTATGATTTGCATACCAATTGAATCGGAAATTCTCTAAGATGCCTCGACGAGTAATGCAATTTTAAGACATTTAGTAGTAACAATTTTTTTTGAAAACCCCGATTTCCGGTGATTTTTCGGTTTTCAAAAAACTCAAATTTTAACGTCTGCAACACTAAATAATGAAGTTCTAATTATCGTACAAATCAACATTTCGCAACAAGTTCCGAATGAAAAATCGAGATAATTATTTTTATTGGCACTTAAAACCATATGTTTCGTCTCGTACTCCGAAAAAAAACCCAGTCCCAGAGTGATTTTTGACAAAAAAAAATTTCGAGATGACACTAGATCTCGACGTTTCATGCAATTTTAAGACATTTGGCATCAACAATTTTTTTTCGAAAACCCCGATTTCCTTTACTCCTCCTTCGGGTGATTTTTCGATTTTCAAAAAACTCAAACTTTGACCGCTTTGCGCCACTCTCCCTTAAGTTCGAATAAACTTATATTTGGCATAGGGTGTTTTTTCGAGGTGGTAAACATTTTGTATAGGGTAACTTTTTGAAATTTTATGGCCTCAAACTCTGATCACTCTGATCAATCAATTTCTGCAGAATCGAAAGTACGCGTTTACAACCGACAACGGGATATCAGCATTTTCCATGACTTGCCAATGGAATCGGCCGGTTTCTCGTCCCAAGCCTCGCTTACCCAAAGAATAGCATCCCTAATGTTGATTCGCTTACCATGTCATCGAACTCTCTTTTGCTCTTGGATGCCAAGCTTTTGATCTCGCATAAGCGTTTGCTTATAGTTGGACTTGACCATTTGAATAATATTTTGGTCCATGAGCTGTAACAAGGCGAAGAATATTTCTATTCGATTTTCAAATCATTACCCCTCCCCCCAGGGGGCGCTAGTCATTTTCTGGCAATATACAAAAAAAATCAGTGCAAATCATAGTTATTTCACGTTTATCGAGAGATTTTTTTAAATTTTTTTCACGACTCGTTTATCCGGAAAATTTTATTATCCGAATTGAGAAAAAAATCAGCATTCCGTGTAATCGAGTCGGACCTGTACCAAGAAAAACGTACAAAAAACTGTACTTTTAAAGGGTGTGTCACATCAAATTGCATCACGGAAAAAACGCTGTAGAAATTTAATTTTTAGGAATTCTATCTTCAGCTTTCGCTTATAATCAGATAAGAGTGTATAGATAACGTTGGCCATGCTTCACTGTCAATTTTTCGTAAATTTGGAAAAATGTCGTCGAACGAAAAAGAGCGTCGTGAATTAATCCTGCGCACTCATTTCGAGAACCCGGAGTTGTCACATCGGGACATCGGTAAGATGCTGGGAATCGTCCAATCCACGGTCAGACCGGAAGGTGAAGAACGGCAAAAATGGATTCACTGACGGAGCGAAAAAGATCACAAGCGCGTAGTTAAGCAGTTTAGACGTGATCCGAGAAGTTCGGTCCGGGATGTCGCCAATAAGCTGAATTTGTCAAGTTCATTCGTCCAGCGGACCAAGCAGCGGGAGGGCCTGTGTACATACAAGGTTCAGAAGGCTCCTAACCGCGACGAAAGGCAAAACATGGTGGGGAAGACGCAAGCCCGGAAGCTGTACACCGAAATGCTGACGAAGCCGCATTGCCTGGTAATGGACGACGAAACCTACGTCAAAGCGGACTTTCGTCAACTGCCGGGCCTGTTGTTCTTCTCCGCAGAGGACAAATTCAGCGTTCCGGAGGAGATTCGCAAGCAGAAGCTATCCAAGTTTGCCAAAAAGTACATGGTGTGGCAAGCGATCTGCTCTTGCGGAAAGCGGAGCGCCCCCTTCGTGATGACCGGCACGGTAAACGGGCAGGTTTACCTTAAGGAGTGCCTACAGAAGCGCTTACTACCACTATTGAAGCAGCACGAGGGCCCGACCATCTTCTGGTCGGATCTCGCTTCGTGCCACTATTCAAAGGACGTGTTGGAGTGGTACGAAGCCAACGGGGTCACCTTCGTGCCAAAGGAAATGAACCCGCCCAACGCGCCGGAGCTTCGCCCAATAGAGAAATATTGGGCGATTATGAAGCAGGCCCTCCGGAAGAACCCAGAAGTTGTCAAATCGGAGGCGGACTTCAAGAGAAAATGGATTTCTGTTCAAAAAAAAAAACTACAACCTGACGTTGTACAGAACCTTATGGACGGGGTAAAGAGGAAGGTGCGAGCATACGGGCTTGGGCTCGAAGTATGAATAAAAAGAAAATGCCAAAAGTTGTTTAATAGTTTTTATTTTACTGTCTAAAATATTCAAAAGGATCGGTCTACTGGGCGAATTTCTACAGCGTTTTTTCCGTGATGCAATTTGATGTGACACACCCTTTACATATGAATATGTACTTGTGGCAACACTAGTTACAGGAACGGGACCATAAACACGATTCAGAATTTCAGCCGCCTGGTTTGGATTTTATCATGTATCGAAGAAAAACATGTGAAAAGTACTTTAGTCAACACTCAATAACTCAGAATTAAATGAACCAACCGAAAATAGGAAAACAATATTTTACCGCGAAAAGACACGTATTATAAAAAACAAAAGAAATTTATTTTGTTAAATCGATACTCTACCAGATACCGACTACCAAAGTAATCTACCGTAAATGAATTTTTTATCTTTTATCCTTCAACCGAAATTTTTTTTTTACTGCGCTTGGAATATTATTTCAGTATTTTACCTAACCAAAAACTTCTAAAAGTATCCAGCAATACTCCAATTTTTTGGGTTGCTTAAAATGTACGATATAATTTTGGGAGTCATTTTTATGTAACAAAACCACGATTTCAGAGCGCCGGCAGAAAATTCTGTTTAAATTCGTTTAAAATGGAACAGGTTGATAAGTTTTCCACTGTAAATGTTCTATTTAGGATCTACCGTGTAGGATCATCAACGAAACGGAAATGAATTTTAATGTGATAAAACGCACTCCCATATCGTCTTCTATCCATAATAATAAAAATGGATCGTCGAATGATAATAGCAAAACTAAAAAACGAATTATCCTAAATCGGCTATCTTCATTCTATCATATTTTCTGTATCAAACATTTATTCTATGTAACGGAGAAACATGTAATTTGCAAGTGATTGAAAAATCTTGAACGAGAATTGTGTCAGAAAATAATCTGATATTATACAGACGAGTTTTAACTCTTTGTGGTCGTTTGTCTGCTCTCAGCCACCACAGCAAGAAACCATGCTAATCTTGTATTTTACTCAACCAAGT
The DNA here is from genome assembly GCF_029784135.1 of Toxorhynchites rutilus septentrionalis. Lineage (NCBI taxonomy): Eukaryota > Metazoa > Arthropoda > Insecta > Diptera > Culicidae > Toxorhynchites > Toxorhynchites rutilus. The sequence goes on from NC_073746.1 coordinate 219,156,537, forward strand.
ATCAGTTTATGCTTGTCCTAAACGAAGCTTGATATCTAGTGAACATATTCACGAATCATTACGGTGCTCCTATGAGTAATAGATAACGGTACTCAGTATCAAACAAAGTATTCGCCAACACAAGACAACGCACAGTGCGTTGAATGCATAGGAATGTGGGACAAAAATCATAACAGCAGAATTTAGCCATTGTAACACTTTGGTGTGATGGAAAAGAGTGTTCATATGTATCAGAACTACTGTTTACATAAATGTTTCATGTTATTCTGAATAATCGCATGAGTGTCTTAAGCGACAAAATCTTTGTTCATCTAAATTGAAAAGTTCTGATTATTTCGGATACGCAGAATTCCTTATTTGAGTAACTACTGGTTTAAATTATGTTGAAGTACACTTGCACTTTTAAAATAAACAATCATTAATGAAAATTAACTTCTTCGTATCAAACTGGTATTCAATGTGAGTGGAAAACTTTGTTTCCTTCATGTGATAGAATAATCTCATACAAAAATTTTATCTGAAGATAATTTGATATTATAATGATTAGTTTAGTGGGAAACTAATCTCGTATCCAGATGTCGACACCGTACCGTTGTCATCGCGGGTACGTTTCTTTCCATTTCCACCGTGAAGCGTATTCGAAGTGTATTCTCAGGCCCGAAAAGTGCTGATCTTTCGGATTAATTACACATTTATTGCATCAATGGCAAAAGTGTTTCATATTCAACGGATAATAAAAATAAAATTATGTATTGATTAAAATATATTTTTATATAAAAATATCACGTTAAAATACATTGTTAAGTTAATACATATATATAGTTCACAAAAATATAAAAATGTTTATTTTTCATAATCTTGCATGAATCACTGCTTTTTCAAGGAAAAATAATTCCGACCAGTACGACACCCATGTCCAAATTTAATACAACCGCAAAGCGTTAGAAGTCCTAGAAAATTTATATTAAAGGTAAATTGAAAAGGGTCAATTAGAAGATGAATCAATGATCAGTTCTACGATTGGACTCATGATCGTGAGCAAGAAAACCTGAATGTTTGGAGGTATTAATAACGAAAAATAAATTTTGAGCGGGATGAAGTTTACCGGGTCAGCTAGTAATTTATAATTCTACATGACTATGTATAATTAATTTTAATGAAGCAAAGTATGTAGCAAAAAAAGAGTCAATACACGTTTTACATCGATTTAACAATTATTCTAGTGAAATTTCCAGTTCATTTTGAGAATTGACCCTAATATGGTCAAACACAATCAATCTCAAAATTTTGCATGATCAGTGGCTTGTAACTCGGTGTTGGGCGTTAGTGGAAGAGTCCAACTTTCATACAAATTATTGTATCAACTCATAGATTCATCTTTTTGGATGGCACTAACGTTCACAGTGGAACTTTCGCCTACTCGACGTAGGCATTACTAGCGTCATTTTTATGAGTAGTACTTAGTTCAGATTTCTATGCCCGATAACATGCCTTGAATGTATTCTGGAGTGGCAAGCTCTAGAAAACGCGTGACCACAGTGTAAGTCGCAAGAAATTGCTTTGACGAAAAATCCCCCGGTGACGAAAAACGGGAATCGAACCCGAACCCCCGGCATAAGTGGAATCTGAGGGCCTAATGATTCCACTCATATACTGTTTTTGTAATTCAGTGCTTGGTTGAAAAAAGTTCATTTAGTTCCAGCAACAGTACAAAACTATGTCTTGAATAATCTCTCTCAAGCATAGCAAAATTAAATTCCCGTTCCCGAATCTTGTTAATCTTCATTGTAATCTGCCAACAAATCCTCTTTCTATTCAATGCGAGTGACAGTAAATCTGTATCAGAATGTATTCAATACGTATTAAGATAATGTGCCAATAAGTAACCCAATTTCCGCTTCCTTCAATCTTAGTAAAAGCCACTAAATCAGTGGAATAAGAAAACGATTTTCTTCCGCCGTTGCCACACGCTCTTTGTAATCAACATACATGCTGTTCGCTCAACCATTGGTTGGTAAGTATGTGAAAGCTTGACGAGCGAATGGCAGCTGGTAGTGTACTCGGCAGCCGACAATGGTTTTCAAAATCAGCTTCATGGATGCTCCAAACATAAATCACCCAGTCATGCTAGTATGTAGTGGCGGCATCATCATCATCATCATCCTTGTCCGTAACAACAGCGGCAGCAACAGCAACAATAACAACTACCATCGAGAGCACAAAACTACACGAGGTTAAAATAATCGATACACATAACGCAATTTTCTGCTACTGTCCCTATCGCCATTCCCAGACCGTTGCCACATATTTCAACGTGAAGGAACAATCTATCAACAACTTCAAGGAAATTGGATTCTAGGATCTTTACGCATTATAGCGTGAAAGGATGGAGATGCCAGATGCTATCTATCGTGGATATGCTTCGAATGTTAAAATAGGATTCATTGTATCACGGAAGATGTATGAAACTGTCTTAGCAATATGCGATTTTCTGATGCCGATGTTTTACACGGCCATAGACAGGGTTCACTACAGAGTCCGAATTTAACATATAATTCAATCGCAAAATCAATTACCTACTTGACATTCACATTTATGTACTGTGTTTTATCCTTCGTAAAGATTCAAATCATTTGTGACCATTTTTCGTTTCTACTCACAGTCATTTTCACGGAATATGCACATTAGGGTGGCAGCGAAAATGGTCATGTCAAATTTCAAAAACCGATCATGTACATTTTGTTTATTTGCCCAAAAAAATGATCTGTGCAAAGTTTCAGCTCAATCGCACATGATTTAAGGGGAGCCTCAAAGCACTTAAAGTTTTGATTTTTTCATCCTCGAAAATCTTCCAAGGGGAAAGTAAAGGAAATTTAGAAAATCGAAATGTTTTTTTCGATGCCAAATGACTTGAAAACGAGTGCCGCTCGGAAATCCACTCAGTTCTAATTGAACAGCAATTGGAACATGTTGTCGCTGTTGTGGTGAAGCTCTTCGTTTATCATGAAAGCGCGGATGAACGGTGTCACCAAGAGCCTGTTTGTGCACCCTAGGCCAGAAGGGAATCCATCAGGAGGAGAGTGATGCCACAAACGGTTCCCCGGGAAGACATCGCTACACACACATACACATACACACATACATCTTTCCGTTTGGATGCCATTCAGCATCGAGAAAGTTCCGGAAAGATCTATTCATTTCTGGAAAATAATCTGTCAGTTCCTCTGGGAATTTAAAAATACATTCATGTGAAAGAGTTTATTTTTATGTTTTCTAACCATATAACAAAGCGATCAAATACATTTGATTTTGTAATTTTTCAATCAAGTGTAATTAGCAGGAAAGCTTCTGATGATTATTCTTCCCCATCAGTAGGATATTTCCGTATCCAATATTGTATGCGCCCGCAATCGATAATTGCTCAGTCGCCGAAAGTTCCGAGCTCAGAGAGTTCATTCCCCTCTAGTTTGCCATCCAAATTGCCATCGTAAACCACGCCTTCTCTCGATTCAATCACGCACAAAAAGCATACTTAAGCGATATTCTGGTGGTGAGACGCATTCATTTTTCGTGAGGACATCGACAAGACAACATCGTTGCTGAGGGTGCTGGACGGCGAAGGATCGAGATCTGCCCTGAAACGCAATCAGTTTGTTTGAAACTGTGAGGGAGCACAGAGAAGCCGATCCTTCAGGAGAAGAGAAGGTGACCATTGAAGCAGCCGCTACACACACACATACACGCACGGAATTCTTTCCGTTTGGATGCCATTCAGCATCGAGAAAGATCCGGAAAATAATCTGCCAGTTCCTCTGGGAATTTAAAAATACATTCATGTGAATGAGTTTATTTGAGTGTTTTCTATCCATGTAACACTGGAACCAAATATGTTTCAATCAAATGCTATTAACAGATGGTTATCGAGTTAGCATTAACCACTGGTGGGCTTCCAGTATCGAGGGAAATGTGGAAATATCTAATCGTTACTGAAAATAATCTGCCAGTTCCTCTGGGAATTTAAAAATACATTCATGTAAAGAGTTTATTTAAATGTTTTCTATCCATGTAACACTATGACCAAATATGTTTCAATCAAGGAAAATGTGGAAATATCTAATCGTTGCTGGAAAATAATCTTCCAGTTCCCCTTGGAATTGAAAATTACATTCAAGCGAAAGAGTTTATTTTAATGTTTTCTATCCATAAAATATCCATATAATACATTTGGGTTTGTGATTTGTCAATCAAGTACAGTTAGCAGGAAAGCTTCCGAAGATTATTCTTCAGAACAAGGTTTTTCGTATCCTATATTGGATGCATAAAACCTTGTGCCTCACACGTAACGCTCTCGTTTTCGAAGCCCCCCAAATATTCATTTATTTATTCATTCAGAATGGACTTAGATTCAACTTTAAACAAATGATCCTTAAATCAACGATAGTCCTACGTCACCCTTGCGGTTATACTATAGATATAACCCACTTCCTGTTTTTTCGTGATGACACTAGATCTCAACGTTTCATGCATTTTTAAATCATTTGGCATAGAATTTCCTTTACACCCCCTTGGAAGATTTTCGAGGATCAAAAAATCAAAACTTTGAGCGCTTTGAGGCACCCCTAAATCATGTCCGATCGAGCTGAAACTTTGCACAGATCATTTTGTTGGGCCAATAAACAAAATGTACATGGTCGGTTTTTGGAATTCGATGATGAAATTTTTCCCATACATCCATTGCCACCCTAATGCACATAGGTTATCACTTACTTGCCAAGTAAAATAACATTGTGTTGGTCCTTTACATTCAAACATTTCACCTGTTCTTCGTTCATGTATCTTTTGGAAACTTTTATACTGATGTTTGGATTTTGGTTTGGATTTCATATAAATAAACCTAGGAACACATGTCTCGTTATTGCCTTTATTGAGCGATTCCTGAATAAAATCTCATGCGTACTCAACTCAATCCAAGAAAAACAACCCAATTACACATGCAAACGACTATCAAAACCATTTTTGGAGCAACCTCGCATGGGATGTAACCCTGCTCGTTCTAATGTAAAACCGGCAAAGCCTGAACTTTATCACCATACAGTAAAATATGTGCGGCCTTCATCGGTGAGCTCTGAGGACATCCAACCAGCGGCAAAGCGCTCCGGAAGGTAAGCCCACCAGCCTTCAACGAGTTTACCCGGCTGGTGGCGATAAAGTTGCTCGGAAAGATGCACTGGAGGCAATAATCGTTAATTACATTTTCAGCTTTCCCTTGGGTTTTTGTTCATTTTGATTCGCAAACCGCACGGAATCACCGAACCTTATCCACGATCAAATCGACCTCTCTGTGTTCAACATCTTTTTGCGGGGCTCGAAAAAAAACGGAATTTCCGGCAAAGCAGCAGTAACTCGAACTACGGGCGCACACATGAACGATTCCCGCTCAATTCCGCTCCTGGAGGAAGTTTGCCATTTAGTCGAAAGTGGGTGCTTACCTTCTGGTGCTTTCCTTTTTGGCTCTTGTTTTCCACAATAATGTTTTCCAGCCAAGAGTTACCCGGGAGATACGATGTGGAACCGTAATTTACATATTTCACGTTGCATTAGGGGACCTGAACGTGAAAATCGATAGCACATATTTATCTTGATCTGCAATGTATTCAGTCGGAGCATAGTATCAAATTAGTATTGATTATTTTTCTATAGGCTTATTTGCTTTTTTCATTATTGTTTCTTGCTTTCTCTTTTTTGTACAATTTATTTTCGTACTTTCAAGTATCTATGTTATCAAATTGATCAGGAAAGTAGTTTGTTAATAATACAGTATGTGTCATAACATAATTTTTTCTGGGTTTTCTGAGATATGTGGGCGCCCGGTTTAAATGAAGTCGTGTCATTCTCGTTTATAAGACTAGCCATTCGAACTTTATTGATTTCTTCAAGCGCGAAACATTTGAAAAACTAAAACGCCAGTATTTCATAACTACAGAATCAGATGGTAGAGTATCACTCCTTTACTAAATTACATTTCGCATGAATTACAATCTGTTTCTAATTCGTGGGTCATCTTCAGCCCTCAATCAGTTCAAATAATAACGTGTTTTTTGTATTTTATTTGGTATGTCGTTCTGCTCGTTTAAATTCTTCGAAACTTTCATACTCGGGATGTCGAGTACCTGGTTTTTTTTTGAAAATCAGGAAATATCAGGCAATCTAATCAATTTTTGACTGTATATAATTCGATTAGAATTTGGATTATTGCGGTAATTGGAATGTTAATGATACAAATATCTAGATATCTAGCAAGGTTTTCTGTGAACATTTACTTAAGTGCATATTGCTGTCTCGCTGAGAAACGAAAAAGTTGAGAGGGGTTTCTCCATTAATGCCTGATGACTTTATTAAAACATGCGTAAGAAATCGCAAAGCGACAAGTTTACACGATAATTCAACGGGCTATGCAAATAAGATAAATGATTTTGGGTTGTCCAGTTGAAAATATGATCATCGTTTGACCACCTTTTTGAATGTTCTAATTCAGCGCACCTGTGTCAAATCAGGCATTCGAATGTTTCAAAACATATAAATAAAATTGTCTTTTTCATAAATTACATTAGTTTTATAGTATACTTTTACGGATTCACATGTTTTAAAGAATTATAAAATCCACCTTCTGTTGATGTCAATGTCAATTTGAGCCTTTCAATCAATCACCATATGATTATTTTGCTCGTATTCAGACCTTTTCTGGGTTATAACACTTACAAATATCGTAAAAATCATGCTTGCATACCATTTGTATCAGATTTACATAGCTAAACCACGTAATTAACGCATTTCGATGACCTCAATTCTGATCATGAGTTGTCCGATTCACTAATGTTGTTTTGTCCACATGTTTTCTATGGCAACCGCTTGGCGCGCTGCAGTTTGTTTATGGTGTCCTTCGCGCATATCAGGAATAAAGTTTCTCTGTGTTGAGGGTGTTGAGGTGAACATTTTTAAAATGCCCAAGAAAAGGCAATATTCTGAAGAAAGTCTGAATTATGAATAGATCAATATGATGACAGTAAACTCAAGCAATGAGAAATTTTGGGTTTGATTAGTAGTTATTTATGAAAAATGCCATTTTTTTTTCAAAGCCCCATTAATATGAGTATCAGTGTGCTCTACTGGTAGAACACAGTAGATCATGAAAAATCCAAATCCAAGTTGGCCGCAGTTCCCAAATATACAATTACTTTTTTATGATTTCATTCAGCTTTCCCTGTTTGTATGTATGTTTGAATATTTGTACGATTGTCCCACATTAATTGAAATTTGACCCTGTTCCTGATCACTGATTGATCTGAAATTTGAAACATACCTTGAATTCTGCTTCCATTATAAAACTGCATATTCTATGATCTTCAAAAATTCAGGTTGGTCCCCGCTAAAAAATGGCTGAATGGCTTGACATGGAGAATACACATTATGAACATTATGAACAACATAAACTCGAAAATGTTGCCGTCACAAAATGGTCGACTATGTATTTTTTGCAATCCCATCAATATCGGTATCAAATGAAATGATTTGACTAATAGAATACAGTACATCATCAAAATATTTCGAAATAAGTTAGGTAAGAAATAAAAACTAAAAAAATAATTTAATGGTTTTATTGTAGAGAAGTATACTAATGATACAGATAATTCTCTAAAAACTAGAAAATAAAATAAGTAAAAAAAAATTTTAGATTATACGGTTCAATGTACTAAAAGCTAGAAACAAATTAGACAAGTAGCAGTTAGTAGTTATCACATCCGCTCCTTCATTAACCTAGGGCAATAATGAGACAAAAATAAAATCGGGGGGTATATGATGAAACAACTAACTGCGGATGATGGAAATCTAACGTTCATTTCTTACCTTATTTTCTTCGGAATATTTTCATGATGTACTGTATTCTATTAGTCAAATCATTTCATTTGATACCGATATTGATGGGATTGCAAAAAATACATAGTCGACCATTTTGTGGCGGCGACCTTTTCGAATTTATGTTGTTTGTAATGTAGTGTATTCTCCAAGTCAAGCCATTCAGCCATTTTTCAGCGGCGGCCAAATTGAATTTTTCAAGATTATGGAATACGTAGTTGTATGATGGCAGTAGAATTAAAGGTATGTTCCAAATTTCAGATCAATCAGTGATCAGTAACGAGGTCAAAGGGCCTGGCCGGGTAAGGGAGTAAAAAGTGCCCCCAAACCAAATCACTAGCTGTATGGCAAATATTGTATAGGATATTAAATAAGAAATTTTGGCGGTTTATTTGAATCCCTATGTGGTTTAACATAGGATCTATAGTGAAAAACGTACTTTTTCGTTTATTTCACGCCATCCTCAACAGATCCGAGATAAAAATTTGAAAAAATACTGAATGTGCATCTTACTACGGTGTATCAAGAAAAAACATTAAAAAAAATTTCATCAAAAATTTTAGTACTAAAAAAAATATTGAAATTCTGAATTTTTTTTTTTGATTTAGAGATTCAGTACTACAGGGTGGGCCATTTAAAGTGGAAGGATTTGTTTTTGCAATAGCAAAGTAAAGAAGTGGAATTTTAAAAATTTTTGTTTGAAATTCATTTATTTTGGTCCAAGGAGATTTGTTCTAACTACTTTTTGATTATGATATCTCGTAAATGAGCGCCTCTGGCCTTGACCGCAAAATGTGCCCTTTTTTCGGCATTTTCCATCACTTTGCCCAATGTTTCGGCCGATATGGTAGCAATTTCATGTCGGATATTGTCTTTCAGCGCAGCCAGGATCCTTGGTTTACCAGTGTATACCTTGGATTTCAAATATCCCCATAAAAAAAAGTCAGGAGGCGTCAAATCAGGTGATCTCGGTGGCCAGTCATAATCGCCGCTTTTCGATATTAATCTTCCGGGGAACATTTCGCGCAATAATTTGGTCGTGGCAGCCGCTGTATGGCATGTAGCGCCGTCCTGTTGGAACCAGTAATTGTCCAATTCATTTTCACGAACAAATGGCAATAAAAAGATGCCTAACTCTTGCGAACGATGGCGACCTGATGTCGATGGAGTCTCTGCAACACTGGCTCGAACGGCATCAATATTCTCGTCGAAACGTCTTGGTCGTTGTCTGGACAGATGACTGGCATTACCAACACTACCAGACGATATTAATTTGTCATATAATCGACGTATAGTGTTGTCTCCAGGCGATGTTTTAACTTTATTTTTATTTTTCCACGCACGTTTAGTTAACACAATTGAGGAGTTCTTTTGAATGTACAGTTGAACAATTTCAGCGCGTTGTTTAGGTGTGTATTGTTCCATGGTTAAAATTGTACTGAAATGACGCTTCCAACGCGGTATGACATTTGTTAATCTGACATCTCTGTCAAAAGTTATGGGGTTACCAGATGCTTACACTTTAAATGGCCCAGCCTGTACTCTTATTCATATTTAAATGTGCTCCTACGGCTTTTCTAGATTGATAAATATCTTCAAACTATTTTTTCAAATATCTTCAAACTATTTTTTTCAAATATCTTCAAACAATTTTTTTCATTTAATAATAAAAAAAAATACACAGTACAAAAAAATGTTATAGATTTTGTGGCATTTCGAATTTTTGAAAAAAAATATAACTTTGAGACCCACATCTGCTCAAATTTTAATTTAAATGCGTTCGTATGTGTCTTTTTTCTACATGTGGCGTAATTTTTCCTGAATTTTTAAGAGCATTGCGACGCACAAAAATAATTTTCTTCATCGTCTGCATTATTTTTTTATTTTCTTGAAATCGATTATTTTATTGTATTCGTGGTTTTCAATTGTAAGATTAAAATAAAAAAAACAAATCGGATTTTTTTAAGTGTTCTTCTCATTAATCCGAATGATCTTTCCACAAAGACTTAATTTTTTTCTCACAGAGCTCAATCGTACTGCCGACTCCTATGAATTTGGTAAACCATCTAAATCCAATGTAAAGATAATCTCATATATTTTAAGATACGAGAAAAAAAGATGTACAGCGCAATGCTCTAAATATACCGACAAAATTTAGACATATGAAAAACAAAATTTAAAAAATATTAGAGCAGTTATGAGTCTCTAAATTTAAAAAAAAAATTAAAAATGCCCAAAGGCCAAAAAAACAATTTTTTTTCGCACAATCCTCTCAAAAATTCAAGAAAAAAATACGCTACATGTGGAAAAAACAACACATACGAAACATTTAAATAAAAATTAGAGTAAAATTAGGTCTCAGAGTAATATTTTTTTTCAAAATTTTGAAATGCCTGAAAATATATATATATATATATATTTTTTGTACCGTGAAAAACACTCTAAAAATTCTGAAAAATTTAAATTAAAATAAAGATGAAAATTAATTTAAAACTTTTTTTTAGTGTTTGATTTTCAGATGAAAAAATTGTTTGAAAATATTGATCGATACACCTAAGTAAGATGTACTTTCAGTTGTTTTTCTCATATTTTTGTCTCAAGGCTATTGAGAATGACGTGAAAAAACGAAAAGGTGCCTTTTTCACCATAGATCATATGGTGTACCATATAAGGACTCAAATATAAGGTACTACTGCCAAAATGTTTTATTTAGTACCCTATACAATATTTTCCATACAGCTGGTGATTTGGTTTGGGGGACTTTTTACTCCCTTACCCAGCCAGACTATTTGGAAATATAAAAAAAAAATTTTTGGTACCGCGCAACACTGAAAAAAATCACACATATCTAGAAAAGCCGTAGAAACACATTTAAATATGAATTAGAGTAGTACTGAATCTCTAAATCCCAAATTTTTTTTTCAATATTTCAATATATTTTTTAGTACTAAAATTTTTGATGAAATTTTTTTTTGATAATTTTTCTTGATACATCGTAGTAAGATGCACATTCAGTATTTTTTTTCAAATTTTTATCTCGAATCTTTTGAGGATGGCGTGAATTAAACGAAAAAGTATGTTTTCCACTATAGATCCTACGTCAAACCACATAGGGGTTCAAATAAACCGCCAAAATTTCTTATTTAATATCCTATACAATATTTGCCATACAGCTAGTGGTTTGGTTTGGGGACACTTTTTACTCCCTTACTCGGCCAGGCCCTTTCAACTAATGTGCGACAATCCTACAAACACTCAAATATACATACAAACAGGGCAAGCTGAATGAAACTATTTAAAAATCAGTTAGTTATTTGGGGACTATGATCTGCTATGTTATACTAAATAGTCAAGCACTTCCATTTGATACCCATATTGACGAGGTTTTGAAAAAAAAAAATACCCACATTGAAGCGGTTCTGAGAAAATATGTAATCCGCCATTTTGTAGCGGTCTCCATCATTTGGTTTACATTTCCCATAAATAACTGTGTTCCACTGGTCAAGCCCTTTCATCCGATACACATAATGATGGGGTTTTGGGAAATCTCATATTGATGGGATTTTGAGAAAATATGTATATAATGGGCCTGATTCTCGAATACACTTCACGATGGAAACGAAACGAAATGTATCCACGATGACAACGGTACGGTGTCGACATCTGGATACGAAATTAGTTTTCCACTAAAACTTATCATTATAATATCAATTTATCTTCAGATGAAATTTTCGTATGAGATTATTATACCACATGAAGGAAACAAAGTTTTGCATTCACATTGAACACCAGTTTGATACGAAGAAGTTAATTTTCATTAACGATTTTTTATTTGAAAAGTGCTCATTCTGCCTGAAAACTCATTAATATCTTCGACACTTCACTAACTCGTAAAACGTAGTTCAATGGTGTGCCGTTTATTTCGTTTCCACCGTGAAGTGTATTCGAGAATCAGGCCCAATGAGTTTGGCTTTTCAACAAACCCAAACTCATATTGACTAGAGGCGAATAAACTGAAAAGTTTAAACCCTTTTAAAGCCAAAAAAGAAGAAGCAGAAGAAGAAGAAACTTATATTGATTACATGTGATTTCTATGAACAAAAATCGATTTGAATTGTTGTTGCCCTAAATTGGACAAACCAAGATCATTTACCCTACTTGGGTTTGGAGTTGTTTCTCATGATTTGGCGTGGGTAATTCGATTGAAATCAATGGGATCATGACAGCAGATCGACATTCTTTGCGAAAATATGGAAGAGTCGATGCTGAAAATGGGACTGGAAGATAGTCTCACTAGGTCTTCGTATCCTAATTGGTTGCGTGTCCGCTACTAAGCGAACGATCATGAGCTCATAACGCAACAAAGGAAGCCTCATATCAACAGTTCCGCTGTGAAAAGCCCAACTGTGAACATTCGAACAATAGCAATATTCTTACGCCGGAAAAAGGCGACATGTGTTGTGCATCGATAGAATAGCAACTCTCTTGTGCCTAAACGGCTACTGTGTTATAGATAAAACAAATTTTCATCGATAGATAGCGATACTCTTACGCCTCATAATGGTAACAGTGTAATATACAACAAAAGTTATCTTAAGGTAAAAAGTGTACACGAATGAATTCGGCTCTGTTACAGCTGAATTGCTAAATGAGCCTAATAAAATAAACTGTTGGGATAAACAAAATAGTTACACCCTCCAGCAGGACAACGTTCTAAAACATATGACGAAAAAACACAAACTTTCTTCCGATCGACCCCCATTAGACCCCATGGAATGGCCACCCCAGAGTTCAGACTTGAACCCAATTTATGGGCTACCCTCGACAACAAGGCATACAAAACGTGTGTGACAAACAGACTAGTAGCTCTGAAAAAGGCTTGGGGAACCTCGTAGAAAGCATGTCAAAACATCTGTAAGTGAGAGGACAAAGGTCACATTGTTGAAAACATGAATCGTGTCGTGCTGAACTATGTATAAGGTAAAAAGATGGTTACATTGATGTATTATTGTTTTTTATTTATCTTCAATTTTGGCTGTGGAGTTTATAAAAAATTGTAGCCAGCCAATCAACTGGTGAATTCTTCTGGTGAGCAAGCACCCTACTACTACTACTACTACTCGATGTTCATGAATGTTCACTATAAACTAACCTACGCAAATTCTTCCTAAATCTTACAATGATTGTTTCTTGTTTTAATTCATGAGGTAATGCATTAAATTTTATAACTCCAGTAAAAAATACATTTCTAGTTGCGAGTTCAGTTCGGACTTTTTCTACTACAAAACTCTTCCTATTCCTAGTACTTAAAAAGTGAATAGCATGTGCCTGTAAAAGTGGAATATTGCATTTAATATAAATATTGTTTATTTTAAAAATTAACAATAGAACATTATATTTATGTAGCTTATTTAATAAAAGCAAATTCGCAGAATATAATTTTATTGTTGGTGAGAATATTGGAAGTTTTTTAATTATTTTAACTGTTTTGTTTTTCAGAACACTTAGTTCATTTATAAAAGTTGATCCTGCTGATCACCATATACAATTCATATAGTTCAGATGTGGAACTATGAATGAATTATAAACATTCCAACAACATTGAACATTAGGATAGTTTCTGGCTTTCTTTAATGTAAATATTATAGGAGTTATTTAATTTTTTATTGTTTGTATATGTTGTTTTCATTTTAAAGTTTCATCAATTTTGAGGCCCAAATCATCGACAACATTAGCATTTAATATTCTATCACCAATTTTCAGACTAAAAGTCTGAGCTAACCTTCTGTTAACCCTCCTATATTTGCGCATAAGTCTGACGGACCGAGAGTAAATGAGGTGCTGAATTAAATGACTATTAAAACTGAATAAAGTTAAAGAAAAAATATTTTCTGGAATTTTGTCATTCAATTATATCTTTTTTCTTTAAATAAAAACCAATAACGCCTAAAAACACATATCAGCAATATCACAGAGAAAAAAAAGTCTGTGAGTATACGAGTTCGATTTTGCGCGCGAATATAGGATAGTTAAAAAAATCAACGGTGTTTTCATGGATTTCGAAATCAACGATATGCTTTCGATATTTACGTTTATAAACTAGACGAAAAAATCAAGAATAGTTTGGAAGAAATAGAAATTTTGTTCAAATTTTGATTCATATTGGGAATGGATATTTTTGATTTGTGGCTGTCACTGTGCTCTTCGTTATAACTTTGATCTATATTAATAAATTATATTGCTTATTTTTACGCTTCTTCTTAGTCGTGATTTAACACAAAATTTTATTCATTGGAAGATATAGACAAACGTTTATAAATTTTTCTAGCTAATTGAATTTTCGAAGCATTTGCATATATTTTCCAGTTGTTGACTTCCGGACTTTCTCTGGAAAATTACCAAAAAATCAGGGCTGATATTCCCTGAATTTTATTTCGGATTTTGAGTGAACATCCTGTAATACTGCTTTTTTGCTGAATCCATTCTTCGTACGATCATTCCCTATAAGTTCAAAGTGGCGGGACCTGTCGGATAAATTTATTTCATTGACGTATATATTCGGGTATGTGAGTTGACATCAAAGCTATGTTAGGTACTAATACACTCGTATATTTTCTTTCTTAATCTAAAGTCATTTGTTTAATTTATTATAAAATATAAATATCAACAACTAAAATACACGCCCTTCTGAATTTTTAATATATTATGTTAAAAAGTCTCATTTTTCCAAAAGTTTGAAAGTTACGAATATATTTTTCCAAATCAAGGGTGAAAAGTTTGATATACTTCAAAGAAGAACAAATAAGTGTTTCTAGGATTCTGATATTATATTTTAAAAAGTTTCAGCTTCATACAAACGATATAAAAAGCTAGGGATTCTTAGGTCTCGAGACCTTGAAAAACTCAAAAAAAAACTTTTTTTAGCATTGTACTAAAAGAAGGGACCGTAAATTGGGTGCAAATTGATCAAAAAATGTGGATACACTGACATCGCTTTTTACGCGGGGATACGTGAAGCGTTAAAAATTCGCTTAAACTTCAAAATCCGTATTAAAAACCGCGTAAATTCCACTATACGCGTAAAAAACACTGCGTCAGTTCAGAATTCGTGTAAAAATCTAACAAACTGCGAATTATTAGTGTAAAATGCAATCCATATTTCAACAATCAATTAACTGATTTTTTTGCATGCTATAATCATTTTATCTGTTCCTTCTTTTATTTCTCGACTACTTATTAGTAATACAATACAAACTTATTTCGTAAAAAGTCACATCAAGCAGCAAAAATATAATATAATAAAATCAGTTTACACTAAAGTTATTTTTTTACGCGGATGATAAGTGCCGCGTCAATAAAACGCGTGAATTCCAAAATCCGCGTAAAAAAACCACGTAAATCCCTAGAGTAACAAGCGACTTCAGTTTATTTCTGAAATTTGTCGTTAAAATTATTCCCAATTATTTTTAAGTCTAGTACTGATGCTAAGGTTACGAAACGTTATGGACGTTATCCGCCACATTAATGAATATTTCTACCACAAACTAATAGTATGGATCATTTATTCATTGTATTTCAAGTGGGATGACTCAATACACAGACGATGTTTCCTTTTCATGTGAATAATGTTTACTGATATGTATTGTAGATTACATCGATTCCGAAGTGATGATTACTGTCATCCGGAATACAACTAGGCCAAACCCAATGGATGTGGAACCTAAACCGAACAAGGACCAATTTGGCTACAATTGAAATTGAGTCCTGAATTAGCTTCCGTTCAGGGGTTCCGTGGGGAAGTCAATAGTCTCCATTGAGACATTTTCATCGGTGAACCCAGGCTAGTGTGAAAGCTAAACAAACAAAAGATAAACTGTGGGTGGCAATCACTCGAGGGGGGGGGGAAATGCTAATCCGATGGGTCGCACACTCCCAGAGAAAGAAAAATGCAAACTGTGTTATGAATGCAAAATTTGTATTCAAACATTTACATAGAAAAGTTATAAAAGATATTAAATTTCATTTTCCCAAAACATAATCTAGCTTCCCGCTTAGGAGTTCCGTGAAATGAATTACAAAAAAAAAACAGCCCTGTGTTATGAAAACATTACCTCCGATTCTCCATTGTTAGCGGTATATTCAGTCATAACCAGTATCCACAAAACACAATATTAAATTAACTTGGGTTTTTTAAACGATCCATTTCTCTCGGCCCCTTTTTTTTGCTCTCGGTGACAATGGAATTATTCATTCACATTCTCTGGAAATGCCTACGCACAGATAACTCTCGTCATATTGTGTTAAAGCAAACTGAGAGAGAAAAAAAAATCCCGCTAATGATACTGAAAATGAAATACAACAAAGAACGCGACGTTAATAATATTTACAGAGCGATATGAATGGAATGCGAACTATGCCACCAATGAAGCCCGCAGAGGAAGACGATTTGTGATGGTGTTTCGTTTGAAAATTAACTTCATGTCTGGTGTGAATGATGAGATACGCCGTCGGAGTGGAGCGGTGTAGAGAGCCGTGGGGGGAAACATCATGGGTGTTTTTTGAAAGGTATATAACTTTAAACTGGAAGAAAACACAGTTAAATATTTTTCGCACAATTGCACAATTGGCTGGTAATGTTCAGGATTAAGGCCGTTTTATATTATCAGGCACGTAGCGTAAACGGCACGTACCGACACCGGCAGACAAATACATGATGTATTCATATCATCAGGCATAGCAACTTCTCTGTACGAACCGGCAGCGCAGACGGAGCGGAGAAATGCTACTGGTGATTGAACCGAGAGCGACGAACGCACCCACACCACGAACTTCGACGTTGGGTTTGTATGTATGGTGCTACTCGTCCATGTAGTTCGTGCCCGGCACCGGCAAAATATTCTTTTCGAGAATTCCTTCATGCATTTGTCTGAAGCGTGCTGTGTATGCCCGGATCCGTTCCGCTATATATACGCATACACATTCGAAACACCCGCAATAATATTTGTCTTGCATGAAACGTGCCGTGCCAGTTACGCTACGTGCCTGATAATATAATATTACCTTTATATTTATGAGAGCAAATCAAATTAATCTCAAAGCAAGTGACAGCTCTGACAACTACATTCTCAATGTAGCGCGTGTAAAAAAGTGTTGCCAAATTAATCTCCTACACTCACTCGCACACCGGAACAAAAAGCAACTAGCAAGCTGCAATACGCAATATGCAACAGACAACATATGTTGTTTGGCTTCGCATACCAAAGCAACAAAAACGCCTGATATTATGCAAATAATAATAAAACTTGCCAAATTATACGCGATAAGTTGCTCTTCAACCGACACGTTGTGTTGCTTGCGATATGTGTTGCTCTACAAAGACGACAGCGATATCGTATTGCGTCGGTGTGCGGGATCAACGAAAATTTAATGGAAAATCCATTGGCGATAATATTGCTTATTGCGTGTTGATAGTTGCTATTTGCTTATTGCTCCGGTGTGCGAGCCACCTAAGATATCAAAACCATGGTGCCCGGGGGTGAGTGATACGATTAATTCTAGCAAATATAATTTTAATTTGTAACTTGAATGTTGGTTGCTTCGTGAAATTTCATATCAATGACCGATCGTGTATTGTGAAAAATTTGGTGTAAGTGTAAAATTGTATATGGTAGCAGTTGTGTTAAAAATGACATGATATGTGAAACGATTTATTTCAATTTTCATCAATAAAAACCAAGGTGTGTTCCTGTTCGAGAACGTGTTGTTTGGTTTAAGCTGTCTGTTTTGTTGTGTTCATTTTCACCCAATGAAAGTTTATACGGCGAGAAAAATTGGAGAAGTGAAGAAATATTAGAAAAAGTCATTTTCCATATGCTCTACATATAGTATTTGTTGTCCAATAAAAATTCTCATTGGGTTGAAAAAAAATAAAGAAAGAAAAAATTATAAAAAAATACCTTATCCATTTCAAATATGTTTTCTCTATATTAAAGTAACTTGTTTTTACTGATGCTAAAAATTGATAATTATGTTCGGCATTGGTAATTATCCAATATTACATTGGTGAGTTTTTTTTTCTTTAGTTCATCCATAACAAACATAACATAGGAGGCATCTCGTCTAGGATCACAGAGGGCGGTTTTAATCATGTCTCGTTCCACTTCGGTAGCTTTTATCTGATACGCATCATCCAACGACTGCGTACCATCCTTCTGTCATCATCACTCGGTAAACACTGGTGGAGTGAATAAACAATACCCAACAACCAAAACAAAGGGCCCTTTTCAGCTGAAATTGTGAATGGTGTTTATGGTGCCGATACTGTAACAGCTAAATACGAGCAATTTCATTTTTCTATTCATTTTTTTTTTGGTGCAATACACTAAATTTAGATCTTTATTGTTAACAACTGGGCCGTTTGAAGCCAGCTATTGACCAGAAACGTCTAGAATTGGCCAACAGAAGAGGTTTTGTGTTCCATCAGGCCACACATGTTTATAGTGACTCGCCAGAAACTTCTTGAGCTTGATTGGGATGTTTCAATGCATCCACCGTATAGTCCGGACATGGAACCAAGCGATGTCCACCTTTTTTTCGTATTGCTAAACTTCCTGGGTGATAACAAATGAGAATTAACCCTCTATCGCCCAAGTTTTTCATTTATCTAAATAGTCACAGAAGGGTTGTGTCCGAGACACGACCGCATAGTTACGTAGGATTCCGTAAGGCTATCTGAAGAATTACATTGTTAAACTCTTCGATAATGATTTGGCGGCCCGGAAAAGGGCCGTTTTGTCTGGTTATTAGGTATTGTTTGTTCACTCGACCAGTGTTCACAACCGAGTGATGATGATAGAAGTATGGTGATTAATCATTGGATTTTACAATGCATGATCGGTCATTGATATGAAATTTCACGAAGCAAAAAATTTGAAGGTCCCAATTTAAATTTTATTTATATCCTATCAAACATAGGTTCTACTCAGTTCATTGAAACATCATTTTTCAATCAATCCATCAAAAGATTCTTATTGGAACGAAAATAAAAAAAAAAACACTCGTTCATCGCTCCCAACTTATTCGCCAGCACGTATGCAATCAGCAATACCCACACTATTTACAATGAGCGCTATCCATTTGTGTGCGTCGTTTGTTAACCTATCGACCACGAGGGTATTTATATGCCGATTTCCCCCAGGTAGCTTGGTTTTGATGTCTCTGTTAGGGAACACATTTCGATGGGAACAAAAGCTCCACTTACTTTCGTGTGTTTGCATTGCCAATTTCCCCCAGGCAGCTTGGTTTTAATATCTCTGTTAGGGAACACACTTCGGTGGGAACAAAAGTTCCCTTTACTTTGATGCATTTGCAATGCCGATTTCTCAGTATTTCAATTTAGACCAATCAGAACGAGGTATTACCGTTTGGAAATTTTTCGATTGTTTGATAGTTAGTTTCATATGATATATTATTTTATCCATTGTAATGAATTGTTATGGAGGGCTCAAATCGATTGATGCATATTTTCATAAAGAAATAACTGACCAATGATTGTAAGTACATGAGCCGTCGCATGTGTCGTCAATTTCGACCAATCAGAAGTGGGTATTTACGTTCGGATAGGGGTTGAGATTTTTCAATTGTTCGATAGTTAGTTTCATGACATATATTATTTTATTCAATGTAAAAAATTGTTATGGAGTGTCGGAATTGATTGACGCAAAAATCGCATCAATCCACATGAAATGGCTGAGTAATAAACGTTTGAAATTGGACAATTTTCACGATGTGCTCGAATTTCGATTTTCAATTTGTATACCCATATGTTCCTGAAAGACGTAATCCTACGTCAAAAAACCTACTCCACTTTAATCTCGAATTTCCGACTTTCAACATAAAATACTCCTAGCAGAAAGCTGCCAGCATAAAAACATTGTGTATGTGAGATAGATGAAAATAGTCTAAAGACGTTCTAGTGGGGGTGAACATTGAAAATAATGTCCGAATAATTTTTTGAAAAGAGAATCCGCGAAGCCCGTTTAAAGGCGGGCTTGGGCTGTAGAGGGTTAAAGGAAGATGGTAAAAACCGATTGCTAGAGTTTTTCTCCAATAAGGCAAGACTTCTATGAGAGAGGCATTGTGAATTTTTACAACAAAACGGTGCATACTTGGACAATCGGACGGTGCATATTTGCATAAATCGGACAATCCGTAGCATATGAAATAAAGTTTAGAATTTCACGCAAAACATTGTTTTGTTCAGGGATTCTAACAAATTTATGAATTTCTTTAATTTAAATCCGTTTTTCTGCCTGTTATTTGTCACAAAACAGAACTCGCGGAAAAAAACTAACTAAAAAGTGATAACTATTGCCGTGTTTTAATTCTTGAATTTGGCCCATCAAAATTTTCGATTCAAGTTTCTCAATCGATACTGATGATTTCGCCTATGATAAGGAAGTGCGAATTAAAGCTATAGTGACATTGGTACGGAACAACAACATTTTATTGATAGAGCTTGCGAAAACATATCTTCAAATTTTAATAAAAACATGTCAGATTGCATGTTGTTAGGTGTTAAACACCGAGAATTGGGACACTAAGGAGTAGTGAAGTGTACGGATGTGATCGGAGGAACGCGAATGCGTTGGGTCCTCATGGTAACGTACAGTAACGTAAATTTATTCCCAGCAATAGACTCGCAAAAGTCATATGAACAGAAGTCGGCGATGATCGCAAATATTAAACAGTTAATTCACACCAAGAGCTCCAACT
This sequence comes from Toxorhynchites rutilus septentrionalis, assembly GCF_029784135.1. Classification (NCBI taxonomy): domain Eukaryota; kingdom Metazoa; phylum Arthropoda; class Insecta; order Diptera; family Culicidae; genus Toxorhynchites; species Toxorhynchites rutilus. The sequence continues at coordinate 219,177,225 of NC_073746.1, forward strand.
AAGCCCTTCCAGGGATATTCGATCCGGTTGTGTTGCAACTGATCACTTTCTTGTGCAATCTGTATTAGTTCAACTTATTTCAATTCTCTCCGCGAGTATTCTTCCTTTTTCGATAACTGTTGATAGGGGCGAATGAACTGAAAAGTTTAAACCCTTTTCAAGCCAAAAAGAAGAAGAAGAAGAAAACTATTGATAAATTAATGTTGAAAAGCAATACTATCAAAGCTGAAATCATGTGGTGTCTGGAAACAATTATGTGTCACAAATCACTCCGAATTGCGGAAAAGTACATTGTCGTATTGAGAAGAATGTTTCACGACAACCAGATCGTTGAGTAGCTCCAACTAAGTCGTGATGGGATAAGCTCCGTGATAATTTTGCCATTGCCCTGTATTTTGAATCTAAGTTCGATGAAATATTGCAGAAGCTACATTGGGGTTGGCAAACAAGACTACAATGACAATACTAAAAATGACAGATAAAAATGTCGTAAACAACTTTCAATCAAATGTTAATAAATTTTCTTCTTTTCTATGAACAAGCTGATTCTCGAACAAAGCGAGTGGACGAGGAAGGCCGTAAAGGGAAGCATGTCCAAAAGAAAGCTGTTATTATTTATCTGTTTATTCAAATTTCAATTTATTCATTAGTAATAGGTCATAGGTATAATATTCGATGGAAAGAATTATTCTACGAGTATGGTTATATCTCAACTATAAAAAAAGTAATAAAAGAAAAAGCATGATTTCTAAGGGTCTTACGTCATATCGATGGATAATAAGGAACTCTGGAACATAGCTTATATTACTTTATAGTGTTGCTGTTTGAGGAAGGTTGATGAATAAATTCAATTAGAAGACGAAGTCAAATTTTCTCATGATGTTTCGCTTCGTTCTGTTGATTGAAGCTGGATTCATTTAGAATCCAGAATCACAAAATAGTTGTATTTCGGGATTGGTTAAAGTTACAACACAAGCTTTAGTATCGAAATACAGATAATTTATTGTTCTTTCAGAAAAAAAATATTCAAAAAAAATTTTTTTTGGACTTTGATAAAAGTAAAAGGTAAGGGAGTAAAAGTGCCCACAAACCAAATTACTAGCTGTACGGCAAATATTGTATAGGATATGAAATAATAAATTTTGGTGGTTTTTTTGAACCCCTATGTGGCTTAACATAGTATCTATAGTGGAAAACGTACTTTTTCGTTTATTTCACGCCATCCTCAAAAGTTTCGAGATAAAAATTTGAAAGAAATACTGAATGTGCATCTCACTAAGGTGTATCAAGAAAAAATATAAAAAAAATTTCATCAAAAATTGAAGTACTAAAAAATATTGAAATTCTTAATTTTTTTTTATTTAGAGATTCAGTACTACTCTAACTCATCTTTAAATGTGTTCCCATGGCTCTTCTAGATATGCGTGATCTTTTTCGGATTTTTTCAGCGTTGCGCGGTACCAAAATTTTTTTTTTATATATTTCCAAAAGGGCCTGGCTGGGTACGGGAGTAAAAAGTGCCCCCAATCCAATTCACCAGCTGTATGGAAAATATTTTATAAGGTACTAAATATGAATGTTTACAGTAGTACCATATATTTGAGTTCTTAAATGGTACAACATAGGATCTATGGTGAAAAATGCACCTTTTCGTTTTTTTCATACCATTCACGATAGCTTTGAGACAAAAATACTGAAAGTACATCTTGCGAAGGTGTATCGATGAATATTTTCAAACAATTTATTCATTAAAAATCAAATACTAAAAAAAATTTAAAATTAATTTTTATTTTTATTTTCAACTAGTTGACCCGGCAAACTCAGTCCCGCCCAAAATTTGTTTTTTGTTATGAATACCTTCAAACATTCACGTTTTCTTACTAAGCGCAAGTCCATGAGTCCAATCGCAGAACTGTTCATTGATTGATCTTCTAATCGACCCCGTTGAATTTACCTTTTACTACAAAACTCCAAGTACTTCTACCAAAACTCATCATTTAAATATCAGATTATTTTCAGACACAATTCTCGTTTAAGATTTTTCAACCACTTGCAAATAACATGTTTTTCCGTTACATGGAAAAAATGTTTGATACAGAAAATATGATATAATAAAGACAGACCCCTCCTCTCTTCTGCCTTTTAGAGAGGGGGAGAAGTGTCTATTCACCATAGAAATGTTTCGTGCCCCCTAAAATCTTCACATGCCAAATTTGGTTTCGATTGCTTGATCAGTTCTCGAGTTATGCAGAAATTTGTGTTTCATTTGTATAGGAGACCCCCTTATTTTTTTTTATTATTTTATTATCGTCAATCAAAATTGTAGACCAATACATTCTTAATACTACTAAAACTATTTACTTAAAACTAAAAAAAAAATCTAAAGAGAGCTGGCTGGATAATTTATCCGTTTAATTCAAAAGACGATTTTAACACAATTTTTTTATTTATTTAATTATTTATTTATTTCGTCAAACCAGCTTAGACTAAATATGCTGCCCAAATATTAGAGTGAAATTTAACTATATCCTATTATATTCAAATAGTCTTTGAGCATTGACCTTGACATGGTTACATCCATTAATTCACTGTGTTCGTTACAGAGGCTCATCATACGATTAATAGGACTATATTTGGCATAATTCGTTCTTCGGTTATCTATGTAGAAAATGTTAGGGTTTCTCAGGTGCCTAATCGGTGCGAAAAAATTTAGGTTTCCTAATATTTCTTCTAAGTCCACTCGTTGTGATATGATGTCAATAATAAATAGAATCATGGCAGAGTTCGGACGTTCTTTTAAGCTTTTCATATTGATTAGCATGCAACGTGCCTCATATGGAGGGAGATGGTATGAAGACCAGCCTAGTTTACGAAGTGCAAATAATAGAAATTGTTTTTGTACAGATTCAATTCTGTCTTCGTGTGAAGTTATGTAGGGGGACCATACAATACTACAGTATTCGAGGATTGATCTGACGTATGTTATATACAATGTTTTTATTGTGTACGGTTCGTGGAAATGGTAACTAAAGCGTTTGATGAAGCTCAACATATTATTTGCTCTATGGATGATTGTATTATAATGGTCAACGAAGGTTAGTTTTGAATCTAAGACCACACCTAAGTCTCTTACTCGTTGACATCTACTGATGGGTTGATTTCCCAGCTTAACACCATTGTTCAATGGTGTTCTTCTTCTCGTAAAAGTCATCAAAGTGCATTTCCTAACATTGAGCTGTAATAAACTCTTAGTGCACCAATTATAAACTATGTTAACTTCATTTTGGAATGTTTGAAAATCTTCATCATTCTTTATTTCCATGTACAGCTTCATATCATCTGCGTAGATAAGTGCCTTAACACTATTAAGAAAAACGCAAACGTCATGAACAAATAAAATGAACAAAAGTGGCCCCAAATGAGAGCCTTGAGGAACTCCGGATGTAACAAATATTGGTTTTGAAATTTTCCCATTAAATCTTACTATTTGCGTGCGGTCAGTCAAATATGATTCTAGCCATTTCAATAGCTTGACTTCTATCCCTATTTTTTGAAGTTTAAGAAGCAGTAATGGTATATCAACACGATCAAAAGCCTTACTAAAGTCAGTGTATAGAGCTTTAACTTGATTACCATTATCCATTGCATACAAAGTGAATGTGACAAATTCCAGCAAATTTGTTGTAGTTGATCGTGTTGATTAGAGAGGGGTGGAGAAGTGTCGAGCCACCTTAGAAATGTTTCTTCTCCATCTTTCACATGCCAAATTTGATTTCGTTTGCTTGATTAATTCTCGAGTAATGCAGAAATTTGTGTTTCATTTGTATGGCAGTCCCCCCTTAGAGAGGGTGGTTGAGTGTCTAGCCCCAGTGAAAATATTTATTGCGCCTTAAATCCTCCATATACCTAATTTGGTTTCATTTACTTGATTATTTCTTAAGTAATACAAAAAATGGTGTGGCAGCCACCCCCTAAAAGAGGTGGAGGAGTATCTGACCACCGTTAAAATATTTATTTCACCCTGAAACTTCCACATGAAAAATTTAGTTTCATTTGATTATTTAATTCTCGTGTAATGCACGATACACGATCAATACTATCGAATCACTGACGTGGACAGGCTTTGGACTGACAAATGACTCCGTGTTGAACAAAATACCAATATGTTGAAGGTATATGTTGAACCAACGTTGAACTAACGGATTTTACTGCCGTTTCACTTTTGTTTACCATTATTTATCGCGTAATATGTACGAATTATTCGTCTGGCAAAAATGACTAATCATTGGTAGTATTTACCAAAAAAAATCGTCATTTATACCATTTTTTTCTAAGAGTGTGCCTCTATAAAATCACGTATTATAAAAAAAATTCACAAAAGCTTTGCTGTGCTCTACAGTCAATCCGAAAAACGCAGGGTACCTCAGCTATCCTAGAATAAAAAATGAACACAATTTCTAAAAAAAAAGATTTTACTGTTTGGTTTTGCTTAAAAACTGCAAGCAAGCGAGAAACTGATTGAACGAATGTGGGTGGCATCACTTCGGTAAATCGACAGACAACCTCAGCTGGATCGATAGTATATTTGTTTCACTTTCCCATAGACAGAGTCGACATTGAACTACATATATTCCAGCTTATTCACTTTACGCTACCGTTTTTCGTTGTCATTTTCCCATCGTTATTCTCAGCGCAGAAACCGTTCGAACCAGAGCCCCCGGTTCCGCTGCTGGCATAAGCGAACGAGGTAGTTTATATTTCAAATTGAATCAGTAATTTAATTCCGGGAAGCGACCGTGACAGAAAAGTAATGCCAGAGCCCGAAGAAAGAAATCGCTAGAACGAAATCTTTGCGATTCGAGCAAACAACGTCTCACACTGCTAGGTGAATGCTGCCTTTGTTTGACGGGAATTCGATTTGGCTTAATCGTAACTAGTTCAATATCATCGATTGATTCAAACAGAAATGGGAGAAATATGAGCACACGAAGTCATGAATAAATATAATTGTGTTTATTGCATGTTTCATGGAACGCACGAAACAATATGCTTATCGAGACTGAACTTTGGTATTCATCGGGGTTGATAAATGTTTAACTTGTTGGCGTAGGCGGTAAACGCTCATATTTGTTTTTGTCTGCCGTTGTGCTAGAGAATGAAGCACTGAAAATTGTCATAGATGAATACTAATGCCGATTATTATTGTCATCTATGCGAGTAAAGACATCAAAGTCGCTGATAAATAAAATAAATCGGGAAACAAGGATTTGTTATGTAACATCACCGAATTAAACAACCGGTGCAATTTGGTTTCTCGAGAGATAAAGAAGATTATAAAACTAATATTAAGCAGTTACCTGAATCGCTCTTGTCGAGGAACAAAACCATCCATAAGATGCAGAGGATGAAAGTCTTCATCATTGTCATTTTGAATGCGCTTACACACTTATGCAGCTACTGTTCCTTTATCCTGGATGGCACTCTCGCTGCGCAGTGTTTTACCCCTCACTTGCTACGAACCACTTACTTTGCTGCTGCTTTTTTTCGAGTATACCGTCTTCAGGAGTAGTTCATGCAGCCGTTATCGCTTCCTATTTCCCGTAAATATCCTTCTACGCTATATACAGTCTCACATTTGCCGCGTGACTCTGCTTGACATCAGAAGCTTCTGTGTTCTGAAAACTAGTAGATCCTTCAGTCTTTTTTCTTTTTTTTTTTTTGTTACGCCGGGGGCAGATGGGAAGCAGAAAAAAAACGTCGACGATGTAAAATAGTATAGTTGCTACTTAGAAATAACTACACAAAAATGGGGCTTTCCTTCCAACACAAGCCTGCCCGATTTGCTTCAAGGAACGGCGATAAGCGCGGTACTGGCCAGCCGATTTGTGTGAGCCGTGGGAAAAACAAAACGGAAGGCATATATTCCAAGTCCCGTGTTTCCAATACTATATGTCCTCTTTGGAGATGCTGCAGTCTTATGGTGAGTGTTTATCCACATGGGCATGTTTTCATGTTGTGTGAAACTAAAATCGCTTATTTACACACATACTCGTCTCTACCATGTACAAAACGGGGAGGCCATGCACAGGTCGCTACGATAGAAGCTTCCAGTTCCAGTGGAAAGGGGAAAGAGGAGGTTGACGTGAAATCGAAATTCCCCCCTCTCCAAGTGGGACGAACTAGGGCTCTTATCCTTTTCCTCGGCAAAATCGTAGCACCGAAACGGGCTTCCGGTAAAAAGCTGTCGGAGCACACTGCTATACCGCCAGCTTCCGCTGCACTGTGGCAAAAGCTTAATCGTTTTCCTCACATCCAATCACGCCCACAAACGAAAACTTGGTTGGGAACACGATGAATTATGTAAGAGCAGAAAATCACTTTCAAATTAAGATAAGTTTTTTGAAGTTTCTAAAATCGATGCAATCTGTACACGATGGACTGAGGTGTAGCAACAGAGTATTGTTGACATTGTCATTTTCACAACGCTTTTCCACACTCCTCCGCCACATATACATTGATTCTTTCTGATCCTGCCTCATTGTTGCTAATGGTCCACATCCTTCGGTTGCACATTATTCGCCCCATAGCGGGAGCAAACTATTTTTTTATACTTTTCCTTTTTTCTTGAGCTTAGTGTGTTTTCACCCTTGAAACTGTTCACTTTTCAACAATTTTCAGTTTGATCTCCAGTGTCTGGGTCGGCGCTTACCGGACAATGCCGATGAAGGACGCAATGTGGTAGGGCATTTCTCACTTGACTGAATATTCAATAGAGTTTTATCACTTTTTCCTCCGACGCTGGAATCCAAGTGCAGCAGCAGCACCAGGACTCCGTTCCGTTCGTTGTGTGCTGCGAAGATGGCAATTGCGCGGGCCAGCCGATCTGTTGGGTGGAAGAAGAGAAAATAAAACAAGATCAGATAAAATTAATGACACCTACTTTCAACATAAAACGGGTTGAATGGTTCAGTGGAGATGTTGCTTTGGCGCACATCGATAAACAGCAAATGGAATTGGAAGAAAATTAGTTTTACATTTCTTTTCAGCACTTTCATGTCATCCGGCTTTCAGTGTGATCGAAACTGGTGACACCAATTAGATGGGATCGGACTTTAATTCATAGCAAAATTAGTTGGTGGCTATTTCTTGTTGTTCATCTCGTTAATGACCGCAAATATTTTTGTTATGGACTAAATTGAATTTGGCTAACGAAAACAACTCAGTCCGTCAGCGTGTATATACAGCACCGAACATAAATTGAGAGTATAACTTAAAATTAAATTTTAGAAAGTATTTTAAAAAGTCTGAAAAAATTAAGATTATTCAGCCATTTCATGCTAAACCGATATAGTGGTTCTCAGATTTTCGTGGAAAGTGGTATTTTTGTTCCTTATCGCAAAATATTGGCCCCTCAAATATTTTTTTTTTCATTTAAGTACCCATTTCTATTTTGAGGTGGTCCGAAAAATCAATTTTGCGCCTTTTTACAAAAATATCTTTTTTTCAAAAATTCATTTTTTCTCGAGGGGTGAGGTTTTTTCACATAACATATCCAAACAAAATCATGTTTTTAGTCTTCGTTCAATATTCCTATACGACCTGAATCCATATTATGTCAATGAAGGCTAGTTTATTGGCTTCAATTTGATATGTCGATCATCTCAATTGCTCCAACAGTTCAAAGTTATATAATTTTTGAAAAAAAAAACTGGGAAAAAAGTAGGGAATCGCTGGCCATCAGACAAAAAATGGAAGTTACCTAAGTTGGTTTGTAATATTTTTCCTTTCTTGTTATAATATTCAAGTGATTCAAGTGCTAAAATTCCAAATTTGGGCGCAATATCATTAAATATGATTTTTTAATGACTTTTCAAAGACTGGCATACTGACATTTTCAAACGGTTTTATTTAGCTTCCCCCGTCACTTTGTCTGTAGCGCTGTCCCACATTTATACAAATTTGAACCCCTTCCTGTTGACCGATTGATCTGTGAATTGGAACACAGCTCTATCTCTGCAGTCATTATAAAACTGCGTATTCCATGATTTTGAAAATCCAAGATGGCGGCCGCTACAAAATGGCGAATTACATATTTTCTCAAAACCCATATAAATGAATGGGATTGACTAGTAGAATACAGTTATTTAGGAAAAATCTATTAGGTGTATCGGTAAGTTTCTTCGGTTTTACAACAGATGGCGTAACTTGATTATCATTCCAGTGAATCAAATTTCCAGACATTCGTTGGAAAGCTGTCATTGCGCGTCTTTTTCAGTATATGTCAAAAAGCTGAAGCGTAAACAACATAGTTTTTTGCCACTTCGAATTTCGTACCAACGAGAGTGCCTTTGCGAAGAGTGTTACTCTGAAGAAAAAAACTGCGGAAAGTCATCGCATTTTGGTGGAAGTTTATGGTGACCATGCTTCAACCGAGCGAACGTGTCAGACGTGGTTTGCACGGTCTAAAAGTGGTAATTTTGACTTGGAAGACTTGGAAGACGAAGATCGTTCCGGACCGCCAAAATAGTTTGAAACTGAAGAATTGGAGGCTTTACTCGATCAAGATCCGTCACAAACGCCTCAAGAACATGAAGATACACTTGGAGTAGCTCAGCAAACCATATCCGATCGTTTAAAAGCAATGGTAATGATCCGAAAGATAGGACATTGGGTGCCGTATGAATTGAAGCCACGAGACGTCGAACGCCGTTTTTTCACTCACGAACAATTGCACCTACGGCATGAAAGAAATGTTTTTTTTTGCATCGAATCGTTACTGGCGATGAAAAGTGGGTCCACTACCACAATCCTAAACGTCGGGCAACGTATGGATATCCTGGGCATGCATCAACATCGACATCCGCGCGGAATATTCACGGCTGGAAGGTTCTGCTGTCTATTTGGTGGGACCAGCTGGGTGTGGTGTACTATGAGCTGCTAAAACCGAATGAAACCATTACGGGGACCTCTACCGACGACAATTGATGCGTTTGGGCTGTGTACTGAAGGAAAAACGGCCACAATACGAGCGAAGACACGATAAAGTTATTCTGCAGCACGACAATACTCAGCCGCATGTCGTGAAACCGGTCAAAACATACTTGGAAACGATGATATGGGAGGTGCTATCTCACCCGCCATATTCTCCAGACATTGCTCCGTCCGATTACTACTTTTTTCTATCAATGCAACATGGCCTGGTTGACCAGCACTTATTCAATTTTGATGAAGTCAAAAATTGAATCGATTCGCGGTTAGCCGACAAACCGGCCGATTATTTCCGCAAAGAGATCCGTGAATTGCCAGAAAGATGGGAAAAAGTTGTGACTAGCGATGGGCAATACTTTCAATATTAAATTTCTAAACATTTTTGCAGAATAAAGCATTATTTTTTGAAAAAAAAAACGAAGAAACTTACCGGTTCTCCTATTAAATCCAAAATGGGCACCACCACAAAATGCTGATACATATGGTTTTTCAAAACCCCACCAATATGAGTATCAAATGAAAGTATTCGTCTGATAGAAAACAAAAGATCATGAAAAATATTGAAATTACAATTACTTTTTTTTGCAGCTTGACTTGTTTGTATATTTGTTTGAATGTCTGTAGGGTTGTCCCACATTAGGATGCCGATGAAAATGGTCATCTCGAATTTCAAAAAGTGTGCAAAGAGAGGTGCAAAGCGTTCAAAGTCTGAGTTTTTCGAAAATCGAAAAATCACCTAAGGGGAGGTAAAGGAAATTGGGATTTTCAATTTTTTTATGCCAAATGCTTCAAATTTTTATTTTTTTTTATTAGACACTCTGGGACTTTTCTTTTTTTTCGGGTTACGAGGCAAAACGAGTGTTTTTGGGTGCGAAAAAAATAGTTATCTCGATTTTTCATTCGGAATTTGTTGCGAAATGTTGATTTGCACGATAATATACCCAATGCAAAATTTTAGCTCGATCGGACTTGATTTACTAGTGTCGCAGACGTTAATATTTGAGTTTTTTAAAAACCGAAAAATCATCGTCGACGAAGCCGTGCTTTTCATTTTTTTATGCCAAATGTCTTATAATTGCACGTTATCAGCAAACTACGTAGCATTACGTCAGATTGTTGTAGAAAAGCGTTCACTTCGAGTCGTTTTGTCAGAGACATACATTGTTGAAATTGAATCATTTGATCGATATAACATTTATTAACATCAACGTCCTGAAAACGTGTACAAACCAGCAGGGTTGATCAAAAATATGTGTATATGAAAAACTCGAACAGCTAGTGCAATTTGGATCTTTTACGTCTTAAACGTAAGAGAGACAAATGGTACAAAAGATTTTGTAGAACAGATAGTGAAAATCATTGGAGCATATACACGATCGCGCGCAATAAATATTCACAATCAATCAAAAAAACTCGTTGTGAATATTTTCAGAGGATGATTGATCAACATCGAAACAACAGCGAAGACTTATGGAGAATTTTGAAATCTTTGTTAAGACCTAGTAATAGCAAACCGCGGTCCATAACCTTTAACGGCACATTAGAACAATCTGAGCAAGTAATAGCATAGTAATAGCAAGTATAGCATTGTTGCTGTTTTCTTGGATCTTAATCGCGCTTTCGAGACAATTTCTAGACCCTTGTTGATGAACACGATTAAGCACTTTGCCGTTACGAGTACTGAATATAAATGGTTTGAAAGCTATTTGTGTGACAGAACTCAACGGACTATTTTTATTGATTCAATTTCCATTCCCGTAGGGAATAATCTTGGGAGTACCTCGGGGAAGTGTTTTAGGACCCCTTTTATTTATTATGTACATCAATGACATGCGACAAGTTTTTACGATATTGCGATATTAATCTTTTTGTCAATAATACTGTGTTATTCATTGCTGCTAAGAATGAATATAAGGCCGTTTTACACTTGAATGCAGATTTGCGTTCTTTAAGGTGAAGGTGGAAGCTAGCCATTGTAGTAGTATAGGTAAACCCACGTGCAAAAATCGGGTAATAGTGTTTGTGAGAGAAGAGTAAGCACACGTAAATAGATCAACTGTGTGGCGCTTCATTGACACGAGTCTTTGAATACATTAAAAAAAAAAATAACAATTCAATACTAAAGTAAAATGTATGAACGATATGTTCCGATGAACAATTGCAAATATATATCTATCTATATATATAAAAATGGAGTGATGTCTGTCTGTCTGTCTGATTCTTATAGACTCGGAAACTACTGAACCGATCGACATGAAAATTTGTATGTAGAGGTTTTTGGGGCCGGGGAAGGTTTTCGTGATATTTTGAGACCCCTCCCCCCTCTCTAAGGGGGGCTGCCATACAAATGAAACACAAATTTCTGCATTACTCGGAAATTAACCAAGCAAACGAAACCAAAGTTGGCATGTGAAAGTTTTAGGGTGCAATAAATGTTTCTATGATGGTTAGACAGTCCTTCCCCCACTCAAAGGGGGGGCTGCCATACAAATGAAACACAAATTTCTGCATTACTCGAGAATTAATCAAGCAAATGAAACCAAATTTGGCATGTGGAGGTTTTAGGATGCAATAAATGTTTCTATGGTAATAAGATACTCCTTCCCCCTCTCTTAGAGGGGGCTGCCATACAAATGAAACATAATTTTTTGCATTACTCGGAAATTAATCAAGCAAATTAAACCAAATTAGGCATATGGAAACTTTAGGGTGCAATGAATGTTTCTATGGTGGTTAGATACCCCTCCCCCTCGCTTAGGGGTGGCTGCCATACAAATAAAACACAAATTTCTGCATTACTCGAGAATTAATCAAGTAAATGGGCGGGACGAAGTTTGCCGGGTTAGCTAGTAGTATATATAGAAGGTGCATTTGCATATGAAGTAAAATTCTGATTATACGCGAGCGTAACATGAGCAAACTTATAACACATGCGAATTGGGGCTCTTTTGGTGTTAACAAGTTCTTGCGCATAGTAACTCGATGTTGATAATTCCTAAATATTTTTCTTCGTTGATCGTATTATTTTCACATATTCACGTTGAAGAGCCTTAACCCTTCTCTTCGTTGGCCGAGACATTTTGATTGAATGTAATACTTTTCCGTTTACTGTTTTTGAAAGCATAGGCAGCCGTGGCAGTGTTCCGAGCTCTGCAATACAATTTTCTTACCCAATGTTAAAGTTGCTAAATCTCAAATATGGGTTTTCCAAAACCCCATTAATATGGGTATCAAATGAAAGGGCTTGACTAGCAGAACACAGTTATTTATGAAAAATGTAAATCTATGATGGCTGCCACTATCAAATGGCGGGCTCCATATTTCCTCAAAACCTGATTAATATGGTTATGAAATGAAAGGACTAGAATAGTAGATCACTGTAGATCATGAAAAATCCAAATCCAAGATGGCCGCAATCACAAAATAGCAAATTACTTTATTAAACGGTTTTATTTAGCTTGAACTGTTTGTATGTCTGTAGGGTTGTCCCATATTAATAGAAATTTGACCAATAGGAACTGACCGAATTTATAAAATATCTTCATCTCTGCTGTCATTTTAAAACTGGTTATCTTGAAAAATCCAATTTGGCCGCCGCTACAAAATAGCTAATTCGATAATGATAATTCATTCACAATGATTGATAGAAAATGCGTCAATTCCTTAACAAATACAACTTCTGCGCAACGCGAAAGTAGATAAGAACGGAAAACCGTGGAAAATTAGATCCGATTCATATTTGACCATTTAATATTATACAAGTTGAACACACTAATTTAAAATCAAATTACGACAGAAATACAAATCATTCATAAAAATAGAATGATATGAAGTAACAATTAATCTAATGTAAACATCTAAAAAAATATAAACGAAAAATGACATTTGAAAGAAGAGATAGGCCGGCTAATCTTGAATTGTGAAAAAAATTAGCTTACATGAGAAAAAAAAAACATTTATGAGAGGCACCTGGAGCAGCAAAATAATTTAAAATGCTTACATTTCAGTACACCATTTTTTTTTTCAAGAGAGAAAGATAACATGTTTTTTGACAAAATGGCGACCAAACTTCAAACGCGTTTAAAGTTAATTTTTATGACCGTGCTAGATTAGATACCGCATCGCTAAAATGACTTTAACTTTTTAATTAATGTATTTTCGAAAAGCCATTTCTAGGGTATATTCTTAGATGCCTAAACTTCAGATATAAGAAGAAAAATGTTTTTGATTTTTTTTTCAAATTCTAGACTAGAATACTACCTAAAAGCTTTGACAGTTTATTAGGGAAGGTTCACAAGACATAATACAATTCCGGTTGATTTCGGGAAAGGTTAATACGGTTGAGGTTCATTTGTCATAAGATTGACCATGAGTATTATTCTGATAAATCTTTTCCAGTCTATAAAATATTGACTTCATTTTGTAGAAAAAAAATGCGTGCGCAATACAAAATCACAACTAGTATTCGTTCAAGGTACCGCCAAATTAGTAAAGGTCAAACCTGCAGATTAGTGAATTGCGATGAAACTGCTCTATCGCATAATTTATAAATTAAAATATAGTATTAATTTAATCAGCTTCACCGTCCTTTTTTCTGTGCCACATTCCACAGCCGTAGCATGTTCACGCTCGACAGCAATAAATTCATTATAATGATTAGAAAACGGAGGCGAGCCGGAACGCTAGAGCCGTGCTGTTTATGATTTCACCGACACCATTAAAAATACAATCAATTTTAGCTTTCAACATTCCCGAATCCCTCGTGGTTTCACTGGTTCAGCATGCCTTATTTGTATATTTATAGGCACGAGGGCACGTGTGTGAACGTGGGATTCCCAACAGCATAATCTGTTCAACCATAAAACAGAACGTCCAGATTGATTGAGTGCTCTTCGAGGCTGAGTTCGTGTACACATGAGGGAATAGAGCCTTTCGCATCTCCGACCACAACCACGACCACCGGCCGCCTGCCGTTGGATGTCGTTGGATCACAGAGTCCACAGAACTGCTGATTCACATTGGCATCGGTTGCCATTTAATCGTATGCTAAATAACAATGCAGCCCAGTCGGATCCATCAGTCATTTATAACAATTCGCAATCGCTTGACTACGTACATAAGGTAGAGTTGGTTTCGAAACATCAGCCCGGATAGCAAGAAGAGCCCACCGGAGAGGACAGCGGCCCTAGGTCACTAGACCGAGCAGAGACCATTTGCTTGCTTGCTTGCTAATGGCTGATGTAGTTCGATAAAATTTACACGAAAATCCAGCCACGTATACATAAATTATTGCTGAAATTTGCATTAAAAATCAATTCTAGCTGGACATTTGTTGCTGCTTGCGGCCGAATGTGGAACGGATGTGGAAACTGGCCCTTTTTTCTCTACTGAATTTGTAGGTGCCTCGACGCTATACCACGATTACACCGGAAGGTGGTAATGGGAAATGTAGTTTACACCACAGCAATACAGGAGAACAACCGTATAAACGGATGTAGTGCCGGTGGGGATCCACGCCTTCGGGGGTTTAACTAATCGATTGTGAAATTATATTTCCCGGAATTTATAGCTCATGGAATTGGGCGCTGTCTTCCACAAATGCGTTGGGCGTGAGAACCCAACGAATGCAATCCTTCCGCCGTTGTTCATGTTAAGGTTCTCAAAACACAAGTGTTTGTAACGGTCATTATTCGGTCAAATTATTTAGTTTAATCCATGTAATAAGGAGAACGACTCTAAGGTGCTCTCGTGACCGTGCGGTTATCGTCACACCTAACATACCGGGGGTTCGGGTTCGATTCCCGTTCTAGTCAGGGTAATTTTTAGTCAAAGAAATTTCCTCTGACTTGCACTGTGTTCACGCGTATTCTAGAGCTTGTCATTCAGAATACATTTAAGGCGTGTTATTTGGCATAGAAATCTCATCTAATTATTCAGCCATTCCATGCTAAACGGTGGTTCTCAGATTTTCGTGAAAATTGGATTTTTTTTTTTTCGTTTTTGAGTTATGATTTTTCAAAGTTAACCGATGGTCCCAAAAATCATGTTTTCTCCATTTTTTCCAATGCAAAAAATCATAACTTTTGATCTACTGGACCGATTCAGATGATCGACTTATCAAATTAAATCCAATGAGCTAGTCTTGTTTAAGAAAATATTACACTCTGAATAAAAAAGGATTTTGTTCTCGTAATTATTGATTATATATGTTTTTTATAGCTTCCATCGTTTCGGGACCACGGGCGCCATATTTTTTTTATATTCCTTTATATATATTTTATATTCCTGAAAGTTGAGGTTTTTTTCACATAATAAAACCAAATACCAGAGAGGTGTTATTTTTCCCTTTTTAAGTTATTTAAGTTATTTATTAATTTGAGTTATTTTTTAACATGTTTCCGGTTTTCGTTCAATATTTCTATGCGACTAGCCTGGATGCATGTGACTATAATCCAATCAATTGGCAAGCGTGTTATTTTTTTTTAAAAAGCTAGTAGGCTTTAATTTGATACGTCGATCATCTGAATCGGTCCAGTAGCTCAAAAGTAATAAATTTTTGAAAAAAGTCATTTTTGGGAAAAAAGGGAAGAATAATTTTTTGGACCATCGGTTAAATTTGAAAAATCATCACTCAAAAACGAAAAAAAACGCTTCCCTGGTTTCGAGATATGTTATCTGAAAAATCCTCAGCTTTCCAGGAAAAATATAAAAAAAAGCGCCTTTGGTCCCGAGACCATGAAAACTATAAGAAAACAAATACAATCAATAATAACGAAAACATAATTCAAATTTGCTGCATTTGTAGTTTTCATCAGCTAATTGGCTTTAATTTTATATGTCGAACATCTGAATTGGTCCAGTGGTTCAAAAGTTATGAATTTTTGAAAAAAATCATTTTTGGCAAAAATGCTAACAAAAAAATAAAAACATACTGGTCCAATAATTTGCGATAAGGAACAAAACTACCACTTTTGACGAACATCTGAGAACCACTATATCGGTTTGGCATGGAGTGACTGTATTAAGAAAATATGATTATGGATGGTAGGGAGCACCAAAGAGCGGTCACTGAAAAAAAATAGTTTCATTCGTTACATTTCTTATGAGGAATTCGGAGCGAATCGCGTGATCAAGAATATTGTTGCTGATTCGCCTCGGGACAATTGAGGGGCTCAGAAGGAAAGGGGTGTAAGTGGTTTGATCGATTTCTCTTCATAAACTTTTTCTTTAGTTAATAACTCAACTGCAAAAACGTTCCAATTAATCCAATATAATCCGATAGATGAGGTTCTGACTTATCTTCTACATTGTCAAATACAGTGGGGAATGTGTTCGCAGCTTAGTGCTGACCAAAAGAGACGGTCGATGTAGAGAAATCGATGATGTCACCTACACCCTTTCATTTTGAACTCCTCAATTGTGTTAGCTACTTTAAAGTTATAATAATCCAGCGTTGTAAGGTAATCTTCAACGGCTCTATTGTTCGGTTAGTTAACAGGTATATTGATATTCCCAACTACGATACGATACGAAATCCGCTTCGTACAGCGGATCATCCTGTATGATGTGAGTAAATACTACAAATGAAAGTGGTCTATATATCGCATGCACATCAAAGTATGTGTGTGTGTTTTCCACATTAATGCGAATGTTCATAGTTCAATAGTTCTTCAAATATATTGCAATAGTTCTTCAAATATTTACGCCCTTTTGACGTAGAACTACGTCTTTCATTAAGGGTGCCAAATCAGAAAACAGGTTACGTTTTTATGAAATAAAGTTAATGTTAATAACTATTTTTGCCGCGAACGGATTTTGACGATTTACATACCAAACAAATCGGAAATTTATTAAGATTTGATTTTTATGCTATATATTACAATCCTCCGGTGTGTAAACGGTTTAAATTGGTGAGAACTAGAAGCATTTCTATTTTCCCATACATTTGTTCTGCTCATTTGTAAGCTTCCCTACCCATGCCGTTAATAACGAGCAACTTATCGGCGATCAACGAAGGGGACGGAGACGACTGAATCGTTGGGTTTACAGTCTCCGAAAACAAAGGAAATGAAGAAGAAGAACGAAAAGGAATATTTAAAGTCTCCGTGAACAATAAAAAGAAAAAGAAGAAGAACGATGGGGAATATTTGCCTAGAGCACAAATATTGGCATACTTTCAGTAGCAAAACTATCTCCACCAAGGATGACAGCTAAACTAATCAAGACCGAAAATATTAATAGAAAGGCTTCTGTTGAGAAGAGCGCAAAGCGGAGATAAATGGATGTGTGTGTGTAAAATAATATCTGAAGTTATTAACAAGCGACTTGAACAAAATAACAGCGTAGTTCTACGTTAACAAAGTGGTCGTGTCTTGGACACAACCTCCTATATTTTTTTTATAAAGACTACTAGTACCCCACGAAGAGATTCTGGATGATAAGAAAAAATATCCCCGGTATACGGTATCGTTATAAAAATGTTCACGATTTTCTTTCACCCATGTCTCTGCGATAACGACAATGCCAATTCCTCCAGCGTAAACCTCCAAAAATTCTTTTATGTTATTAAATTTTTCTAGCGAAATCATACGTCTTTTATTAAATTGAAGAACTCGAAGTGAACAAACAGCTGCAGGTTTGGTATTTTTTTTAGATCTGAGAGCGTGTTGTAGAAGTAATTTCTAGTATCGAATTTATTATGGGGCAGGGAACGAGTGATTCAGGTTCCTTGTGGCGACGGCGTTGAACTGTTCCTCGATGAATCAAGGGCCCGCTTCTAGGACAACTTTGACAGTGACTCAATGAGATTTGTTATACTTTGGAACCATCATGCCGCTTGAGCAATACCTTAACATCCCGTCCCATCCATACGTATTTCATATTAAAAGAACCCTTCACATCCTTTGCTTTTTGAAGAATAGTTTTCCCGAAAAATGTACTTTCATCGCGAACAGTGATCCAATTCGTTAAGGCGTTGAAAGTTTGAGAAACAGTAGCTGCCATCAGGACTCCTTAAGCTCGCTTTTTCTTCGAAAAGTTTCTTTAACACTAAACCTACCGATGTTTCATGTATACCTATTCCTACCACAGCGGGTCAAGTGACTCTTTTTAAATAGTTAGTGAATAATGATTCATTTTTGTGGGGGTTTATATCCCCTTGAATAGAATATCTCACTGGCTTGCGCCAGTACCGATTCATGCATTATGCAACACATCCCATAACAGCGCTACCAACGGATGGCGCACAAATTAAGCGCCCCGATGTGTAATCGTTTCGGCTCCCTCAGTATTGGCTGAAAGTCGATCGGGTTGGCAATGCCGAACACAGCGGGCATTCGTTGATCGTCCGTCTAAAAGGGAAGTACTTCATGTGTGCTTCGGAGGCGATTCTCTTCTGCTCTGAATATAGGAAGGAAGGAAGGTCTTGAATTATAGAGACTTTAAACTTTTGCAGTTCATTCGTCTCTAGCCTTGAGAAAGGCCCTTTGAAAACTCTACTCTACTCTATTACTCTACTCCAGCGCTACCACCTCCGCCCTCTTGCCTTGAAAAAGGCACTCGATCCCTCGCCGTCCAGCAACGATGTTGTCCAGTCGGTGTCCACACAAAGAATGTCCGAATATAGCGGATTTCCACAATTTTATATAGTTTTGTTGAGAAACGTGGCATACCATATTTCTCCTGTATGTTTCAACATTTTTGGAATAACACTTATTAGCAAAATAATAAAATTACAATTTTTGATGCTCGGAATGGTTACTGTCAGCTCGTTTGTATAGTCAGCAACAGTCTTCCATGTTTCAAAAAAAACACTGCGTCCGGAATAAACATGTCCACGCTGCTGTTCACAGTTTTGTGTTTGAGTACAAACATGATTTTTTCGTACCTATGTTAGAAAATGTGACATGTTTGTATTCGTGGTATGTTTGGACATACGATGTTTAATCCCAATGTTTCACATGATGTTCGAACATGGTGTACAGTTCCTCTTGCATTTTCACCCCAAGCACCGGCAGTGCGTAGAGCAGAAGAAGCGAATCGGACACCACACCACCACCACTCAACGCGTGGTGTGTTGGCGATATGAAGAATAGAAGGTGGGATGATTCACGGGTTTTGGTTGTGTTGAACTTTGATTGTATTAGTAGCCAGGAAGATAGGAAGTTCACATACCAGACATACCAGTCAGTTACTCAAATGGTACAAAATTGAATGTGTCAACGAATAACGTTGAAAGAGGATATACAGAAGCTAATTACAGATTTCCAAATGATATTTTTCGCATTATGGAAAAAGCAGAACATATCACGAACTAAAATGTTTATTTTTTTCTTTGATTTCAGGAATAGGATTCTTTTGTGTTTGGACTCTAGAGTAACTTCATGGAAGTTTGACTTTTGTCAGAAATTGTAATTACTTTTTTCACAGTTAGGGTGCTGAAAACTTCAGTCGTCTGAAACGAAGACGCAAGCGAAAAACTTTTCGTTTCAATCTAAGTCACACGGAGTCAATTAAATTTATTTTTCAAGTTTATTTTATATGAAAAATAATTGCAACCTTTTCTCCCATGCACTGTCAAATGTTTATCCGTAAAAGGAAAGAAAGATTGTGTGACTCTGACTTTGTTCGTTTACGTTTTTGGTCGACGTAACGAGAAGTAAAATTGAATTGAAATTAAGTTTAGAACACTTCAAAAATACTGTAATTTCAGTTTCTGTTAAAATGTCGCCCTTATAATTTTGAACGCCAGCATTGATTTAGGGAAAAAAAACTAGTTCGTTCATTTCATTTGCTTATTTTTACTTTTATTTACAACACTTTTCATATGTAGTGGACTATTATAAGAAAAGTAACATACATAAACAAAATCTGTGACGTCACAGATTTAAAAAATATTCCCACCTTTCATTTTCCATCTCGGTGTGTTGGTATGTTGACATGGAAAAAATGCTTTTTTTTTATTTCTCAGTAAAATGGGTGCTTCATTAAAAATATTGGGCAAATAAAATAAACCTCTTTTTCTGTTCTGAACAAAATAAACATCGATTGATATGAGAGTTTTTCACATTTGATATAATTATTTAGTGCACGCATCAATTTATATATTGAATTCATGTAACATTCGCTATTATTAGCTATTTGAACAAGTACTAAAATTGAATTATTCAGCAGTGACATGTTAGGCGTGACGCTAACCACTCGACCACGGAAGCAACAATTTTGGCTGGATCTTTGAATACAAATGGCCAATACTGCTTGTTCGCGACGATCGCGACCCGAGCTATAAAACGAGCGGAGAAGAGGAGAAGAAAGGATGATGCAATCGCATGCACACATAGCATATGTAGTGCAGTGTAAGTGTAGCTTTTAGTTTTTTCCTTCATTCAGTTTGTGATAACATCGAGAAATTAATGGTGTGTTTTAGCCGCTGAAATTTCTCTACTGGTTCTGCTGTGTGCCGCTGAAGGTTGCATCTAAAACTAATTTTTGGGTATTTATTTTTTGGTCAGAATTTGTACGACGTCGCCCGCTATATAGTCGGCTCCCCAGACTTTTATTGCCAACATGCACGCAAAAAAAAAATAGAAAGCTTCTTTCTATTCAGAGAATGTTTTCATTGAACGAAACCAAGGATTATTTAATCAGACTTGCAAAATGTGCATGAACGATCTATAAACTTTTACTTAGTCGCGGCAATACATACACACACTCTTTACAGATGCACGGGCCGAAGGTTGTGCAGTCAACTGATGATTCAACAAGAGCCAAAGGTTGTACCGCTCATGACAACTCTACACGAGCTGATGATTGCGCCGGCTAGTGATCATTCTATCCTGGATTCCTCGAGTCGAAAAAGACGCACCACGCTAGATATGGGGTGCAGACTAGGGGGTCGTTGCTGATTAACGGTCAGCTGCATCCCAATAGGAAGTATCCCATGTCAGGCACACGTACAGATCACTGAAGACTGCAACATCTCAATTATGAGAACACTTGTAATACTAACCTCGAGCCAACCGCGAGTAATCGGTTACATATTACTAACATAGTTGTAAGAAAACATTGTCAAAATATTGAACTCCCGGCCCCGTTAGGCTGACGCCATATGAGCCTTAATAAAAATATATATTTTGGTACATGAACTTATAACCTCTTAGTTCGTGCAATTTTTGAAATGCGAACTAAATTTCATGTTCGTTTCTGTTAAAAAGAATTCTACAAAGAAATGTTTTGGGATGAATAATTTCTTTCCGTGTATTTTAGACTCATTGGCATTTTAGCTGTAACAGAGCCGAATTTATAATCGTGGACATGTCACAAGTTTATCATATCTATAATTAGCACATTACACAGTTGCCACATTCCGGCGTAAGAGTATTCCCTTCTATACCATTGCATATGGTACATTTACACAGTAGCCATTTAGGCGTAAGAGTATTCCTTCTGATCTTCCATTATCCACCGCACAGCGGAGACAGTTGATTGATCATTGCTGAGTTATTAATAGAACAGCAGCCCGATGTGTCTTGCAGAGCAGAGCAGTTGTATGGACGAATCGATCTTATTTCGACCGTAGATCGATCTCCATCGCTGATGATTGTTGCGTGGACGTAGTTATTCTGTAAAACATAAAGATGGTTAATGAGGGCGTTGAGTTTTGATCTCACGATCGATCAAACTAGCGTTGCTAGAAAGCATTTCATTTTCGGCAGAAACCATGTCTTTTCATGCGTTGTAGCGTCAATGTCATCTGTCCCCCAACGCTTTAAAATGTTTGTATGGATGGAAGCAGACATCTCTTTCCTTTTTCTTTTTTCATCTTTTCTGGGATTGCTCCCGAAAAAAACACAAACGACGTCAACGAGAATCGATCCAAGACCGGTTGGAATGCAAGACTATTTTACACGACCACGCTTTTCATATAGCTAATGATGCTGTTACGCAGAAATGTGATAATATATACATCTCATTACAAATTGAAGTTGGAAAGTGTTTTCTAATTTTACTCTTAGAGAACACTTTTCAGCATAAAGGAGATCTATATCCATCTCGGTCTGAGCCGTGTAGCGGAACTGCGGGTAATACGGACAGTGGGAGTAATGTGGACAGGTGGTTGATTTGTATAGTTACATTTTGAATTTCAGATTTCTGTTAATGAAAACATCTTCTACATGTTATTCTATAATATTTAAGCCACATTGTGGCAATGAATACTGATCAAAAGTGGGAAAGGGAAACAAAAACCGAAAATCATACATGATTCCGCGTGTGGATGTAAATTTAGCTGCTTCTATTAAGCATTTTGAGTGGTTTAATATCAAAATTCAATTCCTGATGGTTATATTTCGTTTCGTGAGTTAATAGAGAAGCGATATAAGATAAGTACGGAAAAGTAAATTCATTTTTGAGTGGAAAATTTTAATTTATTGAAATAATTGTACTGGTGGGGTAAAACGGACAGTTGCAAGTGGGAGTGAGATGGACTGTGAAAAGTTCGGATAATCTATTCTTAAGGAATGCCCAGCGTCTATGAATGGAAATCAAATCGCCAAATGTGGACGTTTAGAAGCTGACTGGAACAAAAGCAAAATAGTTGAGGGTCTGTCCGTTTATACTGCTGAAAAGCACGATATCACTTCTAGGTGGATTAATACTACACCTACCGATGTTTCATGTATACCTATTCCTACTACAGCGGGTCAAGTGACCCTTTATGAATAGTTAGTGAACAATGAATCGATTTATATTGTTTTGTTGAGAAACGTGACATACTATATTTCCCCTGTATATTTCGACATTTTAGGATAACAATTATTAGGGAAATTTAAATTCATTTAAATAATTAAATTACAAATTTTGACACGCAAAATAGCACTGTAGCTTAAAATGGTTACTTCTTCTTCTTCTTGAATGGCCTTAACGTTCCCTATGGAACTTTTGCCGTCTCAACGTATGCATTAACTAGCGTCATTTATTAATACTTAGTTTAGATTTCTTAAGCCAAATAACACGCCTTGAATGTATTCCAAGGGGCAAGCTCTAGAATACGCGTGACTACAGTGCAAGTCGAAGGAATTTACTTTGACGAAAAATCCCCCGGCCAGGACGGGAGTCGAACCCGAACACCCGGCATGATAATGTGAGACGCTAACCACTCAGCCACGGGTGCACAAAATGGTTACTGGTTAATCCTAATCATTCACAAATACAACAAAATATATAGATCAATAGCAACAATGTGTAATACAATAGTTTTCTATCACAACCACACATACAAATCTTTCTGATATCATATGAATGTTTGCACATGTCAAGTGGCCCGTTGCAGTAGTTAAGGCAGATTACAAATATTTCTCAGTAAAATAAAATAACAAGAAAGGAGTAAACACTGAAAAATACATTCTATGTATGTTTTAAGAAAAGTAGTGTAGGCAAATTATGTTGTGACAATGTAATTTACAAGTAAATTTTGACTAAAAGTTTAAAATGGACCCGCTTTGGTAGGTTTAGTGTTAATTCGATTTTTTCATCATTTAACGGACATTCGTGATGAGTTCAGACCTTGGTTGAATAAAGTTATTTCTCTCACGATCGTTAAACCTCTACGCTTCATGTATTAGAAACCTGTCCATATTACTCCTTCTATATGTCCATGTCACCCGCATCGAAAAAAAATTTGTACTTTTCGGTCTGTTTTAATTTCAGTAAAAAACATTGAAAAACACTTTTTTGTAAAATATTTGGCCAATTAGGTAGAAGAACTGAAACTGAATTGCAAGAAACTGCATTAAAGTTTTGGGAAACATGAGTGCTAACGACTTGGTGTGATTTTATCACTTCGAGATCACTTCTTTCGAAAACACAAAAAAATATATCCGATTACTTCGACGTGGTTAATTGGAATGAACATTTGTGACAATTCAATTTGACGTATTGCGGAAGTGTGATTTTGACTATTATAGCAGGCTTTTATAGCCTTTTCGTGTAGATCAGTAAGTATAAGTTTGGTAAGTATTTGTGTTATTTTGGCTTATGTACATTTTATAGTTCATTTTATATTTATATTTTCTTCTCTTTTTCAGGTTTTATTTTAGCGTCAACATTCCGGCCCCAGTTGAAACAGTCCGTTTCAACCAACATTCACTCCATGGAATTCTGCTGTTGGCTTGATGACTACTGGGATGTATCTTCTTCATGACAATCGATTGGCAACACTGCAACTTCGGTGACTGCACGTTTGTAACGACCAGAAACTGTTTGCACGACAACCACTCGTGTATGTCCATCATTACCCGTAGTCGTCTCAACGATTCTGCCCAAGGGCCACTGAAGCGGTGGAGAATTATCTTGGCGGAGAAGAACTAGCTGACCATTACGAATGTCTGTCGAGGAACGTTTCCACTTGCTGCGTTGTTGTAGCTGACTTACGTAGTCACGAGACCATCGACGCCAGAGGTCTTGTATCGAGCGCTTCATCTCCTGTAAACGAGTAAGACGATTGGTGTTTAACTCGGTGAGATCTGGTTCTGGAATTGATAGTAGGGGCTCTCCAATCAGGAAATGACCGGGAGTAAGGGCGGAGAGGTCATCTGGAGATTCGGAAATCGGCGAAAGTGGGCGAGAATTGAGGATAGCCTCAATTTGAACTACGATGGTTAGCAATTGGTCCATAGTAAACGACTTCTGTCTAATTATTCGATGAAAATGATGTTTGAATGATTTTATTCCTGCCTCCCAAATTCCTCCGAAATGTGGAGAGCGGGCGGGTATGAAGCAGAAGGTGATGCTATTCTCCGAGCAATAGTTGTCCCATTCTTTCGTCCGGAACTGCCTTAGATACTCCTGTCGCAAAGCCTTCAATTCGCGATCCGCGCCGACGAACGCAGTTGCATTATCGCAGTGCAACTGTAGAACGCGACCGCGACGAGCGACGAAGCGTTTGACGGCGTTTATGCACGCGGCGGACGACAAATCGGAGACGACTTCAAGGTGCACGGCCTTCACCACCAAGCATACGAATAAAGCAACGTAGATTTTCACCGACGCTCCCCTTCCACTTAACGGACGAACGAGGAACGGCCCACAGTAATCCATACCCGAATGTGAGAATACTCTAGCTGGAGTGATGCGCACTGACGGTAAAGGTGCCATGATCTGTTGCGATAGTCGAGGCCGGCATCGGAAACAAGTGATGCATTTGCGCACAACTCTGCGAGCTAACTGAAGACCCTGTAGTGGCCAGAATCGCTGACGTATCGTGGCCAGTAAGAGCTTCGGACCACCATGGAGCGTTTGTAAATGTATCGATCGGGCTATCATCCAGCTGATAGTATGTTTGGCGGGGAGTAGAATAGGAAACCGTGTGTCAAAAGGTGCATTTAGGTTTCTTAGGCGGCCATCGAGCCTGAGCAGACCAAAATCATCCATGAATAGGTTTAGATTTTTGAGTGGAGATTTGGCTGTACTCTTCGAAAGGTTGCTTTTCCTCCCGTAGATGCGAATTTCTGCTGGGAATTCTGATCGCTGAGCCAAACGAACTAGACATTTCAAAGCGATGTTCTATTCATTTGGAGAGAGAGCTCTTGTGAGACGTTTATCACTAGGAAGCATACAGTTGGTATAGAAGCGATAGCAGTAAGCGACAGTTCCAATTATTTTGCCCAACTCGGAGAATCTTTCGAAAATCGAGGGATCTACTTCGTTGACATGAAGTGAAACGAGTAGACGAGCTTCTTCCTTAACATCCAGGGTACTCACTGCTGGGATTATATTCTGCGGCCAGAGCTCTTTCGCGGTTCTGATGAAGCCTGGACCGTGCCACCAAAAATGTTCGTTTATAATTTTAGTTGCAAGGATTCCTCGTGAGATTAGATCTGCAGGATTTGATTCTGTTGTAACATGTCGCCACTCGTGATCCTTCGTCAGACGTTGGATCTCTGCCACTCGGTTGGAGACTTAGATTTTCCACTTGTTTGACGTGGATTTGATCCAGTGCAACACGATGGTTGAATCAGTCCAAAACACAACCGGCCCATTGAAGACAGTGTTGATACGAAGGTTTTTAACAAGCTGGCTTCCGAGGAGAGCTGCACAAAGCTCTAATCGGGGAATAGTGAGTCCACGGAGAGGAGCAACTCGAGATTTTGAGGTGAGAAGATGAGATTGTAGCTGGCTAGTCTCATCTGGTGACACGACATATACGGCACATCCGTATCCTTTTTTTGATGCATCGCAGAAGCAATGCATAGTGTAATCCTGGCTTATGTTCCACAGCACCCTCCTAGGGACCTCCAGTGTCCTCAGTGCTGTGATGTCGTTGCGATACTCTCTCCACCATGTGCTATGTTTGTCCGATAACTCGGTGTCCCACGACATGTTCTCCGCCCAGAGGGTTTGTATAAACATTTTTGCCATGACGACTACGGGTTCAAGAAGGCCGAGGGGATCGAATAGTTGTGACATTTCTGATACAACGACACGTTTGGTAACCACATTCAGCTCAGGCAATGCAGGTACTTTAAATTTGAACGAATCCTGCTGGGGAAACCACAACAGTCCTAGAGTCTTCACAGCGAGGGATTGATCTATTTCCAATTCTGTAGAATTCTCCCATAGATCCTTGGGAACATTGGAGAGAACTGTCGTACTGTTTGACGCCCACTGGCGAAGTACAAATCCAGCAGACTGGAAGATCTTGATCAATTGCGCGCAGGCCTCCTTGAGAGTTTTATGATCATCATGTCCAGCAATTACGTTGTCGACGTACGTGCCTTTCCTGATTATTGGCTCCGCCGATGGAAACCGGCTCCTTTCCTCTGAGGCTAGCTGGTTCAGCACCCTGGTTGCGTGATACGGAGAACTGGCTAAGCCATACGTGACCGTTTTCAAGCAATACGTGCGGATCGGTTCAGATGGATCTCGGCGCCACAAGATTTGTTGAAATCTGCGATCCTCAGGATGAATCCAGATCTGCCTGAACATTTTCTCCAGATCGGCTGTGATGGCATAACGTGGCATGCGGAAGTTTATTACGATGGAGTACAAAGCAGGTTGAACCGTTGGACCAATTTTCAAAACGTCGTTGAGCGAAGGTTGTGTGGAGAAGCGACATGATCCATCAAATACCACTCGAGTCTTCGTAGTTGAACTCTCCGGACGTTGAATGGCATGATGGGGCAGGAAATACTGTGGGCTACACAACGCGCGCGAACAAACCTCCATGTGACCCAATTTCTCGTAGTCCTCCATGAAACTAAGGTATTCCCGGCGAAGTTTTTCGTTGGAAGCAAGCTTTCTCTCCATTGCCAGGAATCGACGGAGGGCGGGCTGGTACGAATCGCCCATTAACGCTATCATATCTTCTCGCAATGGTAAACGAACGACGAAGCGACCATCAACCTCCCTGGAAGTTGTTTGTAGGAAGTGCTCCTCACAAGCTTGTTCCTCGTTACTGTGTTCCTTGACGTCTTCGATGTTTTCGACCTCCCAAAACCGTTGAAGTTGAGCGTCGAGCTGCTGTTCTGCACATATCATACTGGTTTGTGTTATAGGTGGCTCCGAGGATAGCTGTTCCAGCTTGCCACATACAATATATCCAAGGAATGTCTTCTGAAGGATAGGGTATCCGAGGCCAAGCGAGAATTGCTGATGTTCTAGTAAATGGCAGAACAGTTCAGCACCGATGATGATGTCGATACCTTTGCTGATGTTAAACTGTGGGTCTGCTAGAGGAAGATTTCGTGGAATGTTCCAACGTACGACGTCGATGTGGTGCCCAGGCAAGGACACGGTGAGCTTCGGTAATACCAGACATTCCAAACTGGTGGAGAAGGTATCAAAACGAGAAGAGAGCGACAAAGTGATTCCGTAGTGTACGTTCACTGTGGACTGTCCGATTCCGCTGATCGGTGAATTAATTTTTGTACGTTTCAAACGTAGCTTCTGGCAGAGTGCTTCAGAAACGAAACTCGGTTGAGACCCACTGTCTAAAAGAGCTTTGATTGTTGATTGTGTTGTCTACATCCTTCTCTTTAACAAGTGCTGTCGAGAGTAACACTGTATAATTTCGAGGTTTCACTTGATCACTTTGATACGAGGTTGTTTCGCTACCGGGCGAGACGACCGACGAGTAAAGGGGAGCGATTCCGACCGCGAACGATTGACGATTTAACGAGTTCGATCGGAATGTTTCCGCGAGTGGTGAGACAAACGATTGCTCATCCGACAAAGTGTTTTGAACGAAATTAGATACGATTTGCGACGATTGACAGGCTTGTGAGCGATTTGTTTCAGCGGGTACGTTTACTGCTCCGGCTTGTCTCACATTTGCCGAAGGAAAGGGTGGCAAATGTAAGAGAGAATGATGTTTCTTATTGCAGCTTTTACAGGAACCGCTGGAGCAATCCTTCGCCTGATGTGTTCCCTTCAAACAATTAATACACAATCCATTCCTCTTGGTAAGTTCGAAACGTTGTTTTGGTGAAAGCAATTTAAATTGGTCACACTGGAACAAGAAGTGTGCAAGCTTGCAGCACGGGCATTTGTGGTTAGAATCAGATGTTGCATGAGCGGCGGTCAAACGATTCTTCAACGGTTTCGACTGGGTTTGAGAACTACACGACTGAGAAATATTTACAGTCTGTATAATGCGTGATCTTTTATGTATGAACTGCAGAAGTTGTTTATATGTTGGATGCTCAGTATCGTATGATTGGGTTTCCCACTCACGAAGCGTTGTTGAATCCAAGCGACTACTCAAACGTTCGACTAATAATGAATCCCAATGTTTTTCTGCTACTTCGAGTCGATCGAGAAATTGAACATGGCGGTCGAAGTCATCCGCTAACTGTGCAAGCTCCGTCGCTGATTCCCTTTTCAATTTAGGGATGGCTAATAATCCCGACATATGGCGTTTGATAAGCAAATTCGGGTTATCGAACCTTTCCTTTAACAGGTTCCAAGCAACCTGATAATTGTGGACAGAAATATCGAGCGAGGAAATGATCCGTGCCGCTTCACCAGTCAATGCAGTTCTTAAGTAGTGCATTTTCTGCACTGCGCTAAGTTGTCGATTCGAGTGGATCAAAGAATCGAAAAGATCGCGAAATGAAACCCAATCATCTATATTCCCAGAAAAATCCTTCAGTTTAATTTCGGGAAGTCTTATATTTGTAAACGGTTGTGCAAGGTTATGTGACGTTGACGGTTCGATAGAGGGTGTTGACCTTGCCGGTGAAAGGGCAAGCTTTCGTTGCAATGAACTTTTTAACTCATAATATAAATTTTGGAATTCACGTCTGGTTTCAGAAAATTCCTCATCTGCATTTTCTAAAATCTCTAACTCATCTTGATTCGATTCGAATTCGTGCCACAATTCATCAAGGCGTTGAATCCGAATCGGAATCTGATCCATTTGAGCAGGATCGTATTCATCGTTGAATGATTTAATCAGAAGGGCTGACCCCAATATATTCGTGCGCCTGCGATGTAACGTCTTCAATTTATTCACTTTATTAACTTTCTTCGCAGGCGCCATCTTTCTACCACCAATAGTAAGGAAAATGGTTACCTGGAGTTCTGCTTCTTATGCCTCTACTTCGACCTCACCGGTTGAATCCGTCAACGTCAGACGTGGTCCGACAACGATGATGCTGTTGATAAACGCTGTTGTATGCGGCTTGCAAAACGCCCACACGTTGCTGCGACTGATGAGGGTTTCTGCTGGTCCACAAAACGATTGCTGCTTTACTCAGACGAACCCAAGAGAGGTAATAGTAGTTCCTGCTGTAACTCGCTGCTATGCGACCGACTTTCTGGCTTGCTGGTAGACCAATTTGTAGATCCGAATGAATCGTCGGATTGTCGAACTGGAAGAACTGCTGCGACCAAAACTGCAATCCACGTGGCGACGATGTTTCCAAACGGGTTTTGTTTCTGGGAGAGCTTGCGTTGTGTTACCGAGACTGCTTGTTGCCGATGACTAGTACTTTTAACGGAATCGTAGCACGTGGTGGTATCGTTGGAGGTTAACTGCGATGGCGATGACGAGGTTAGCTCACTGGAAGCGTTCTGGTTTGCTGTTGTCCCGGCCGATGAGGTTAGCTGGAACCGTCGATGGTTTTATGGAACCGACGAACAAACTTCGATTGCAACTCACGTCCCGGGTTTCGGCACCAAATATGGTAACGACTTGGTGTGATTTTATCACTTCAAGATCACTTCTTTCGAAAACACAAAAAATACATCCGATTACTTCGACGTGGTTTATTGGAATGAACATTTGTGACAATTCAATTTGACGTATTGCGGAAGTGTGATTTTGACTATTATAGCAGGCTTTTATAGCCTTTTCGTGTAGATCAGGGTAAGTATAAGTTTGGTAAGTATTTGTGTTATTTTGGCTTATGTACATTTTATAGTTCATTTTATATTTATATTTTCTTCTCTTTTTCAGGTTTTATTTTAGCGTCAACAATGAGTTTCCAAAAATATAATTGAAGTTCTTCTTAACATATCCGTTTTACCCCCACCTCCCCTACACACGTGATCCTCTTTGAACGTGTTGAAGCCAGCTTGCAAGGTATCGAACTTACTTGCCAGGAGAGCCTGGGACTCCTCGATGTGTTTGTTTTTACGAGAGTAACCATTGATGAAGCTAATTGAGTCCTTGTTTCCTAAAAACCACTTCGGGGTTGCAACGGTACGGATGATGATGTAACGATCGTAGCTCGACTATAACATCCAGAGCATTATCAGGATTTTTCGTCCGTACGATTGTGCGTATCACTGCATTTCACAGAGCAAAAGAAGGGAATGCTATCGCATTCTCATGGATCTTCTTGCAACGAAGGTGGTAGCAGTTGTTGATGTACACACATTCGATCATTCGCGATAGATCAGATTTTTAGCAGATGGAGTAAGATAACTCGGGGTGAGTTCGACATACGGGGTGATTTGGTCCACCCCTTTATCTCAAAAAGTACGGGTCAACTTGGATTATTTATAATGTCATTTTCTTTTATTATTGAACCGTATATAACTAACGTAAAAAAAACTTTGGTAAAACTCGACAGGTGGAAGGAAACGATAGCATGAACACAAAAAGCACTTTGATTGTCATAAAATGTGTGTTTTCCGATCGTGGATTTAAGGCTTTTCCCGCTGATTAAACAAACTTTTCGTGTATTGTGCAGTAAATTTCTGTTCGCCTACAGAAGAGGAACAATTTGATGCGAGACTGTAAGTTTGATAACAATAAATGAAATTAATTGCATTTTCATTTTTGCATGTTGTGTGGGGTGAATTGGTCCTACATGTTTGAGGCTTTTCTTCGATTTAATTGATTCCAG
The DNA here is from genome assembly GCF_029784135.1 of Toxorhynchites rutilus septentrionalis. Lineage (NCBI taxonomy): Eukaryota > Metazoa > Arthropoda > Insecta > Diptera > Culicidae > Toxorhynchites > Toxorhynchites rutilus. Next base: position 219,208,562 of record NC_073746.1, read on the forward strand.
ATGTCACGGAATTACAAAAAGAGGATGGGCAGGAGCTTGAAAGAGCAACTCAGGCCATCAAGAACGGATTTTCTTTGACCAACAACGAAAGTGTTTGAAAATGCTCGAACAACAGTGAAAAGATTCATACAGAATTTGAGATGGTGTCAATCCAATTTTACTGGTCTGGAATCTGGCCAAGACACCTGGTATCGATCCCAAAACACTGTTACTGATTGTAACATTATCCCAAAATACTTTACATAAACATAGGTTTTTTGTTTTTTTTCGATGAAACACACACTGGACCAAATCACCCCACAGACGAACCAAATAACCCCGCATAAAATTTTATTGCCCAAAAATCATCTCTTTTATTTTATTATTTTATTTATTTTATTTGGTAGTTTGAAGCTTGATATAACGATTAAACATTATTGATTGAGAGAAAACAAATGTAGCTCGGTATACAATGTGACATTTTTGATTTAGACCGTATTGGATTGAAAATATTAGGCAATTTGCTTAGGTGGTCCAAATTCCCCCCTTTTCCCTTACACATAATCATCATTCAGATTAATCATTTTGTTGATAAGCGCTTGAGCATTCGAGATTATCAACAGACCACAATGAGTAAATAAAAACACATGCAGGTTTTGAGAACGTAAGCTCCAACTATTCGCGTTGACGGCAATGAGCACGTTTACTATTTTAGGGGATAATTGATTTTCAGGCGGAATGAACACGTTTTTAAATTCAATTTATGAATGAAAGTTGACATTTCCGCATCAAATTAGTACTCTATTTAAATGAAAAACACTTTTGTTGCAGCTGGTGAGAAAATCTCATACGAAAATTGATTTTAAAGACAACTTTTTTTTTTCTAATGAAAAATATCAGTAACAATGTTGGAAATGTGTAGACAAATTGTTGAATAAAAGTCAGAAATATGTTTACCAAGTAATTAAATAACATGATGTAAAAATTTTCTTTCAAATTGTAACATTCCAAAACTGGGTTTGTGTCTCCTGATCTGACAGAGATATTGAACTAACGAGCGGTGTTGCCACACGTACAGATTTATCTGGAAATGTACAGAATTACAGAATTTTTCGTTATTTTTGGTACAGATTTGGTACGGTACAGAGTACAGAATTTAGTCAAAAAGTTCAGATTGGTACAGATTATTCCCACGTGTGAAATTTCTTACATTTGAACAAAGCAACATGAAGTTACATGACGACTCTTACGCCGCATTTGACTAGCGTTGTGTTAGAAGCGTTTCCAGGATTCTAGAATGGGAATATACAAGATCTGGAGAATCAATTCCGTACCCTAAAGATAAAATTACTCCTTAACGATATCACAGTTTCAGAAAACGAGCATGTGAATGATGGTGGACAAAAATTGGATGTCTAAAATGCATTGACGGTTCGCTTACATTTACGGCGCTTCGATATCTTGTTTGTTAAATCTAATCAGATCAAAAATAAACTTCGAAATCGGGTCAGCAACGTCACGTTGAATGCTATTTTGAGATCGAAAGAATTTATTAAACATCGTGGCGGCAGCTCGAAAATTTTAGTGCAGGATAGTATGTAATCTAGATTTAGAAAAAAAACTATGTATGATCATCATCAAACACCCGAATTACTTGCAACTGCCAGCATTTGGAGCAATCGATCGTTCGAATTAAACTGAAATTTCTCTCGATTTTTATTTGCTCTATCTACCTTCCGCCAAACTCTAATTCGGCACTATATGATGTACACTCTTCCAGCGTACAACGAATTTTCGAGCAAGCAGACGAAAGAGATTTAATTATAATATTGGGTGACTACAATCTGCCTCACTTGGATTGGCGATTTGATGAGGATACAAACTCGCTGCTCCCCATTAATGCGTCGTCAGAACAAGAAATTGCCTTAGTTGAAAGATGAATGTCGATTGGACTTCAACAGATAAATACTCTCGTGAACTTTAACGGGCGACTACTGGATCTCATTCTTACGAACGTGCCCGAGAATCTTAACTTATCGCCAATGCTTCTAATGAAAATTGACCGTCACCATAAGCCGCTCCTGCTTCATTTCCAAGCTACTGCAGCTTGTGTGGCTGATGCGAGAGTTAACGACGAGAGATTAGATCTCAATCGGGCTAACTTTTCGGTCTTGAATGAAATAATTTCTGATGTAGAATAGAACGAAATCATTCGTGGTGATACGATTGATGATGCTGTCTCCTCTTTTTATGCAAAGCTGTATGAAATAATTCGGAACAATGTACCGATGAAAAGAAATTCTCGTCGTGACAAATTCAAGCAGCCATGGTGGAATGCTGAACTGCAACATGCACGCAATCGTTTGAGGAAATTGAGGAATAGTTACTTCAAATCTAAGAGAACATTACATAAGGACGAGTTACGCGAAATTGAGCGCCATTTCAATTCTCTACAAATGACATATTTCAAAAATTATATGAATCGTATTGAGAACAACATCAAACATGATCCGAGAACTTTCTGGAACTACACCTCCCAGCGCAAAAAAAAAAAAGGAATACCACTCAATATCCGCTTCATCGGGGTGGCGGCGGAAACTGTGTTGGATTCGGCAAATATGTTCTCGTCGTTCTTTGAAAGTGTGTTAAGTAATAACTCACCACCATTGACTGAATCGTACCTGAATAAATTGCCGCATTACATCCTGAATATACCTCAAATGTTCTTCAGTCAGCGAAATGTCATCAGAAAATTTCTATCGATCGATACGTCAAAAGGCGCAGGACCGGACAGACTACCTCCTCTCTTTATTAAAAAATGTGCAGCTTCTCACGCCTTTCCTGTTTCTACAATCTTCAACCGATCACTTAACGACTGCGTTTTTCCGAGTTTATGGAATACAGCTGCAATAACTCCAATTCACAAAAAGCGGTAGTATCAACGACGTGGGTAACTACCGATCAATTTCGATACTCATCTGTTTTCCGAAGATGCTCGAAAGCATGGTGCATGATACTTTATACGAGTCCGTGCATTGCATCATCGCCGAGGAACAACATGGTTTTGTTAGGAAACACTCTACCACAACGAATTTAATGTGTTAGGGGTATTGTGGGGCAACTTGATCATGGGGGGCAAAGTGGTCACCTGCTTGTTTGGTAGTATTACTATTGATTATTGACACCGAATTGATAGGCACCTTATGTTTGAAGAATTTAATGAATTTTGAGACACCCTGTACTTCAGTAGGGCTGTCGAAATATAAATAAAAACAGAAATTGCTCTCTCGATAGCCGTTCGGCCGTAGTTCTGTGCGCATGGTATCTAAGGAAATTCTCGTAAAATTTAGATTATTCAATCCGATATGTTGGACAAATCATCAGTTTGAACGACTGTTCACATATTCTAGGAGAGCATATATTTTGTTCAATCTCAGCGATTAATTAGCATAGAAACCACTTTGATGTTTGAGGGCAGAGTAGTCATAGGTGCATAACGACTTACAATGTTCTGTTTACTAAAGCTAAGTACATGTTTTCTTCGAATGGTGCGTGAAAAGTCTTTTAGATATTAATGTGAAAAAATGTAATATTATATCGTATACTCGAAAACATTAAACTTATGACTTCATATGTTCTCTATGATTTGAAACTGTAGAGAGATGCGTCAAAATTAGAGATTTAGGTATAATTCTTGATTCGAAACTCACTTTTGGCGAACATTACAATACAATGATCAATAAAGCAAATAGTATGCTCGGTTTCATTAAAAGATTTAGTTACAATTTCAATGATCCATAGAATATTGCAGTGTTGTATGGGCACCCTATCAAGAACTGCACTCCAATCGAATAGAATCAGTACAAAAACAATTTTTATTATTTGCCCTGAGAAAGCTAGGCTGGACAACATACCCCTTCCCCCATATGAAGCTCGTTGTATGTTAATAAATATTGAAACACTTGAGAAACGCAGAGAAATTGCCACAATGTCATGTTTAGTTTCACACAGGATTAGTTCTGAAAACTTACTTGAAAATCTAAATTTTTATTCACCAACACGAGCCTTGCGAGCACGCAATTTGTTCAAACCAACTTCATTTCGAACTTTATATGCTATGAATGGTCCACTTAATAGAATGATGAGAACGTACAATAAGTACAGTAATGTAATTGATGTGACAATGACGAAGAAATTATTGAAAAAGTCATTGACTGAATGATCATTGTATTCGTGAATTACAGTTTTGTCATATATGTTTGCTGCGTTGCATTTCGTAATTCATTATTAATACAAAATACATGATACCTCTAATAATTGATTTTCATAAATATAGCTATTAATTATTCATTAAGTATATTGTAATTGTAATGCAATGTATGTAATTGTTGTCTACTATAGTTGGACGAAATAAAGAAAATAAAAAATAGAAATAATATACCTCATCACATTCTGCTCTTGAAGAGGTTCCTTTTGTGGCTTTGACCCTGGAAAAATATGCCACTCCAACTAAATCAAGCCTCATTATGCGGAACGTTATGTGTTTCTTACAACGTTTTTGTATGCATGAGAAAATTTAAATTGAGACTCTAAGTGAATAGACCAAACTTATTTCATACATGTACCTACACCCAAACTAGTGTTGGCAGAAAACATGTCATCTTTGGAAGAAAAGATGTCATTTCCTGGCCATGAGAGTCAAATGCGCAAATAATGAGCTATTTTGAAGCTTAAAATTGGTTTGTATGTATGCGAGCAGACATCTCTTTCTGTTTTATTTTCTCTTTTCATTTGGGATTGTGCATAAAAAAGTCCAATCGAATCAAGGCCGGCTGAAATACGAAGTTACTTTACACGACCACGTTATCCATATAGCTGCCAGCGCTATTATAAAGAAGCGTGATAATATTACACCTCATCATAAAATTAAGTTGGAAGGTGTTTTCTAAGCTGATAAAGAAGAACACGAACGAGAATATATCTTTCTCGGTCTGGGCCGTGTATTTGGCAAACTATACGAAAAGCTTTCATTTGAATGTGTCTCCTGTTTCGCTCCCTCATTTTGGCTCTAGCATATATATTATACAAATGAAATACAAGTATTGTGGAGTAGAACATTTTATGTTATCTTTCAGCTCATTTAATGTAATAAATCGGGATGCCAGAAATTGTGCTAAAAATTAACTTTGGGTGTACTATCGAATATGATTTGAATAAATTAGGACGAAAAAAAAACGCTTAAATCTATCCCATTTAGCTTGATGTGTGCGAGTGACCACTTTGCCCCCACTAGGTGACCACTTTACCTCCAAGCAAAAAAAAAAGTTCTATTTTTCACCTTTTTTTCTAATGATGAAAAATGTACTATTTTGAATTTTTATAGTAAAAGCCGTATGCTAGCTTGAACAATAATGAGTAGAACTATAGTATTCTTAGAAAATCGGGCATTGTAGCGGTATGTGGACGCTGGAAATGAACATATTCCTTAGGGTGACCACTATGCCCCCACTTCCTCTTTGTTTCAAATACGATTGGAAAAATTGAAAAACGACAACAAGTGGATGCCATATATGTAGATTTGGCTAAAGCATAAAGCTAAAGCAAAGGCTTGGCTTTCCTGGTGGATCTCGACGTATCTGGTAGGACGTAGTTCATTTGTCGTATTGGGAACACACAATCTGCACCTTTTGATATTTCTTCCGGAGTGCCACAAGGAAGTAACCTGTGCCCACTCTTATTTGTTTTATTCATCGACGACCTTTGCAGATCGATTAAATCTCCGAAATTAATGTACGATGATGACCTGAAGGTTTTTCGCAGCATATCGTCTATGTTGGATTGTTGCGCACTTCAGTCGGATGTTGAAGTTCTTACTGAATGGTGTGACATAAACGGCATGGAAGTTAACGTACGGAAATGTAATGTTATAACATTCTCGAGGTCACTTTCACCCATTACTTTCCGCTACAAAATGTCATCATAGAGCATTGAACGAGTCACCACTATAAAATATCTCGGTGTGTACCTGGATCACAAATTAAGATTCACGGAGCACGTATCCTTAACTCTCGCCAAAGGTTTCTCGATGTTGGGATCCATACGTAGGAACACCATATCTTTCAAAGACGTGTACTGCCTGAAAACGTTATACTGCTCTATAGTTCGTAGTGTATTAGAGTATGCCATTTCAGTATGGGCGCCGTTCCATAACGTTCACATCAGGAGAATTGAAAGTGTACAAAAATGTTTCGTCCGCTACGCTACGTCCGCCCGCTACGTAACTGGCGAAGAACCTTAGTCCGATCCTCTACACCTTCCTGCCTACGAAGATCGCTGCCAACTCCTTCATTTGCCAACGCTCAAAAAACGGAGAATGATTCTACAACGACTTTTAATTGTTGACATAATTTCCAACAATATCGACTGTGCCGAACTCCTTGGTAAAATTAATTCTCACGCACCGTTAAAACAAACCCGACATGTTGAGTTTCTCCGACTACAAACTCATCAGTCTCAATATGGACAGAACAACCCATTGGATATATGTTGCCGTTTATTCAACGAAGTTGATGACCAATTTGACTGTAACATGCCCAAAAATGTGTTTAGATTTAGAATCAGTTCATAAGTGTCTGTGCGGTGTTTTTAATCGAAGACTAAATAAATAAATAGATAATGTAAAAATCATGTAAATGTAATGTTAGTAGTAATTAAATGAGTATTTTTTATGCCAATAAATTTGTTTTTTTCTCTACAACGAATATTTTCGATGGTACAGATTTTTGAAAAAAAAGTACAGATGAAAAAAAATTTTTAACCTATATGGTACAGATTAAAATGTGGCAACACTGCTAACGAGTTTGAAACCCAAATGATGGCCCCTGATTGAAAGTCGCCACCAGACGTCGACACTGTTCCACTGTCATCGCAAATTTTGTTAATTTCGATATATTTGACGCGATCCGTTTGACAGATGTACATCCAGAGACCGACTAGCTATTGTTCGTATGTTTTGATTGTGACCATTAGGGTGGCAATGGATGTATGGGAAAAAAATCATCATCGAATTTCAAAAACCGATCATGTACATTTTGATTATTGACCCAAAAAAATGATCTGTGCAAAGATTCAGCTCGATCGGACATGATTTAGGGGTGCCTCAAAATGCTCAAAGTTTTGATTTTTTGATCCTCGAAAATCTTCCAAGGGGGGAGTAAAGAAAATTTAGAAAATCGATTTCTTTTCGATGCCAAATGACTTAAAATGCATGAAACGTCAAGATCTAGTGTCATCTCGAAAAAAAAAAATTGGCGGAAAATCGACCTTTTGGGACTTAGCCTTGAGAGGCAATGAAGGTATGAAAAAAAAAAATTATCGAATTTAAAGAACCGACCATGTACATTTTGTTTATTGGTCCTAAAAAAATGACGTGTGCGAAATTTCAGCTCAATCGGACATGATATAGGGGTGCCTCAAAGCACCCAAAGTTTTGATTTTTTGGCCATTCAGGCTAAGTCCCAAAAAGTCGATTTTCCGCCAAAATTTTTTTTTGTGATAACATCAGATCTCGAGGTTTGATGCTTTTCTAAGTCATTTGGCATCGACAAAAAAATTTGATTTTCCAAATTTTCTTTCCCCCCATCCGCGACTTGAATTTTAATAAAAAAAAAATTAAAATTTCTAATCGATTGAAATTGGAAAATCGATTTTGAACCATGTATCGTTTTTTCCGATTTGTTCTATGTGAAAAAATGAAGAGTTTATTAGAACATTATGTACACATTGAAGCCAATTACAAAATTTACTGTTCGTTTCCATTGTTATCACGATATTTATTTCAACGAAAGCTCGTGAAAGCTTTTCGATAGGTTGAAGGTCGTCTTGAGTCTCATATGTCGACTGCTTGCGTGGGCTGCTTCCCAGCCAAGCTCCACTTCACAAAAACTTCCTAATTATGTATAAGTACGATATGATAAACGTCTCCGATTCATTTATCCGAGCGTTCATGTCGACATTCTCAATAGAATCTGTACACTAGGTCAAAACAACTTCTCTGAATTTGTATCGCTGAGTTTAGATGCTTCTGGAACTTATATCTCTTTGGAGCGAAAGTATTCGTACATTTTCTACCAGAACTCAAGCTCAACACAGGCATCGAGTCAGAGTGAGAAAGTTACACATCCCTACCAGATGACAAATAACCCCAGCAGCGTTCCTGGCCCTTCCATGGGATGCGCAATTTATTCACAATATCCTGTCGCACTTTGATAAGCTACTTCTGCTGAAAAATGTTATTTTTATTGAGTATAATGGGATTTGCATTATTCATTCAGCGTGTTGACAGTGCTAGACAGTGATAAAAATGAAGATCTACGCTACGCTCATGATGACGCCTCGGTGGTAACGACGGGGAAGCTGCCTAAACTATGCGGCAAAAGGATTGTGCACGGTTCGGAGCGGGTGGCTCGCTGCTCCGTGGAACGACTGGATTTGATTTCACACCAGAAAAATCGGATTGACACTCAACGAATTGATGAACGAATGAAATTGATGTTCTTTTTCCTGAGGAAAAACCCGGCTAAGGGAGAGTTTTTCCTACTCCCACGAATCGATAAGACTAGTTTTTGTACCGTGCAAGGCAGCAACATCGAACGCAGGAAAATAAACAAGATCTAACATAAATTGTGATTATGAACGACATACTGTTTTGCCAGCGATATTTGTTCTATTTTATGTCTTTGGATGGGAGAAGGGAGGAAAAAGTCACTTCAGCATGTTGTAATCCATGTGGAAATAAAGAATGCTAGATGATGAATAGAGATGATACATTCTGTTGGTTTTTTTTTCTAGGATATACTTAAAACCAACCGGATATTTTCATCAACAATGTTTTACCAGCTTTTGTTAGACTGTAAGACGTCGGAGATAGACATAATTCAATGTTTATTCATGTTTTTTTATTTGTAAATTGTATACATTTGCCATTTGAAATTAATATTTTATTTGATAACTATTTGAATGTTATTGATTTCATCCAGGAATTATTTTCAAAGGTATTATCAGCATCAAAAATCTGGTAGTTAGCAAAGGAAATTATCTTGCTAGGTTGTGACTAGGATAATTTTACGGTGCTATTCGTTGGTCTGTTCCATAGGGATACAATCATATCACGAATGATTTAACGACGAGCGGCTCGTTATAATTTAATAAGTTCAGACCGCGCCGGCTAACGAGAAACTTCGGTTGAGCGGCAAACTGAGTGACAGCGCTATAGGCGTAAGCCTTTCCACCGCCAGAGCACGCCTGTCAACATTATTTAATATGCGATTAAAGCGTTACGCATAAAATGTTTATCCCACTCCGAATTGTGTGCCGCATTCTGAGTCATATCATACATTTCAGAAGAGTCGGAGCACAGAGCTGTGTGACAGCACACGAAATTTCAGCGAGAATGGGTCCCTCGTGTTGATGTTATGGATCGCGAATTTTAATGAATTGTCATTGTTCTGACTGATAGACATCCGAACCTCCAGCAGCCACGAGAAAACACATAGTTTCGACAGTTGGCTCCACATTCCCAGCCACGGCCAGTGGATGTAATTAAATTTGAAACGTTATATTCTGCTCGCTGATAGAAATGTCAGCTCCTCTGCAATTCGAACGCATAGTATATGAGGACGGCCATGAACAGTATCAACTTTTGCCTGGTCCGTTGTTGTTACGCACCTATCAGCCACTGTTCCAAACGTTTCGGCTGTCCGTCGGCGAGCGCAATCCTGTCCAAAAAGCTCCTTTCCAATTTTACGCATACATTCACTTCTGACAGTCACGTTCTTCGACTGCGGTCGGATTGCTCTAGGACTCAAGCGAACCGTGATTTCTAGCGTCCGGATGATGATAACGACCAGAGGACCTCTGGATGCACTTGCCACTCATTCTTCACTCATCATGCGAAATGCGAAGAGTGCAGTTTGATGCATTTGACGATGAATTTACGTCCCAGGTCATGGATTGGCTGATGTCTGTACAAGATTTTGGTCGAAATTGACTGAATCCCTATTTGCAACTCGTTATCGGGGACTAGAGTAGTGGATCGCTAAGGGTGTTGAACGGTCATTCACTCTGAAATTGAACTTTAAGTTGCCGAAATATTATCGGTATCTCAAATTATAAACCAGCAACAAATGATGATCTCATGTAGGGTTTTCACCTAACTGTATGATATTGGATCATTTAGAAAGTATCCGCGGTTATTTGTCGCAAGACGATGTTGATGGTCATATTGTTGTGCCAAAAGAACGTGCGCATGAAAGATTACGTTTCAGGTTACGTTTTTCTGGTATACAAAGTATCAAAAGTTATATTTTGTTATATTTGAAAATAAATTAAATTTCTGAAGAAATAGGCTATGTTATTGTTTTTTCCCTATCACATAGCCTAACTACACTCTCTCTAACTTCTATAAGACCAGGTGATGGTCTTGCTGCTTTGTGTCATTGTAAATAAACAATACTTTAATTTACATTCTAGTGTGTAGGTATAGGTGACTACCATACACTGCATGATTTTCATATGTGTGTGTGCAAGCGTTGAGCGTAAACGAATGATTTCGTATTTTCAACTGTCAAGTTTCTATAAGATCAATTACATTTTCCGTTGTTTTAGTTGTTTTGATCAATTAAATCTGGAAAATGTCGAAGCGAAAAGTACTCACGGAGAGAGAAGAAAGACAAATCGATGCATTTTACCAATAAATTGTTGGTATCAGAGAAATTTCTTGTTGGACTGAACGATCCCATCAAGTAGGGCCCAATTATTTGGCGAATCTTCAAGGATACTGTAAGAAGGAGAGAGCTCCACGTAAATCGAAGCTCTCTGACCAGGATAAGCGGGAAATAGCTAGAACAGGTTCGAATACCTCGCAAATAAGGCAATATTTCAACTACTCAACTGCACGGGGGGCAATTCGTCAAATTTTGGTAAAAAATCCTCACATAAAAGGGCTTAAAAAGTTAAAATTCCTTATCTTACACCATCTCACATCGGATGACGGTAGAGTTTTGCTAAAGTTCAAATGAACCGACAGTGGAACATGGTATGTTGTGACAAAGAATCTTTCCAAAAGAATACATTTTGCTATATACCATAACGGAAAATTCTTCAATGTATAAAACCTGTCCACGTTAAATTTCGGACACTTTTCTTTCAGTGTAATTTATGAAATATTTCACTAATCAATGAAATATTTCACTTACATGACAGCTGAAACCTTTCTCTTTATTTCTGGATAGTTTCCACCGAACTATCCAGAACTTCGCCCAGTGGAAAAGTACTGGGCTCTGATTAAGCGAAAACTATTCGAAACTAAGAAGAAAGCGAATAGCATTAATGATTTCAAAAGGAGATGGAAAAGCACCGCCGCCAGCATATCTGAGGATACTGTACGGAACCTAATGGCAGATGTGTCCAAGAAAGTTCGTGAATTTTACAGACAACGTAATTAACATCGAAGTAAGCTTTCCTTGTTTCGGATATAAGTCTATTTTACTGGAATAAACAATCGGTTTCGATGTATTACGTGAATTTTTGTTTTACTGGCATCATCTTGGTGTCCGAAATTTAACGTGGACAGGCTTTAGGTTATCTTCATTGACGAAAAAAGTTCAATTTGGATGGTCCTCATTGTTTTAACGGGTACGGAAGAAGTGATATACGTGATATACGGAAGAAGGAACAGTATTTTTCAACCAGGAATTTTGGTGGAGGCTCGTGCATGGTTTGGTCGGGATTCTGTGCAACCGGAGAGCTCAAGATAGCTTTCACATGATTCAAGGATTACACACATGTTCTAGAATCCTCTCTCCTACCGTTGTTGCGTGGATATCGTCACAAAAAATTCACATTCCTGCAAAAGACTGCTACTATTCATACCAGTAAGTAGACTAAGCAATGGATTAAGGACCAAAAACTTATTTTTTTGGACTCGCTCTCCAGACTTGAATCCTGTTGAAAATCTTAGGGGGATCCTTGTACGCAGAATCTACACTGAGGGGAAACGATACACCACGATTGAAGAGCTCAATGTCGCAATTTCGGAAAAATGGAAAAATATCGAGAAATCCGTTCAGCCTAATTTGGTAAATAGTATTCCAACACAAATTTTCAAGGTTATTAGTCGAAATGGCAAGGTTACCTATTATTGACATGTAAATCAGCCGATCGTTTTGAAGTTTTCATTGATAATACTTATGAATATCGAAGTGGTCTTATAGAAACTGGACAGCTGAAATTATCACATTTAAGCACAATAAATAAAAAAACAACTCTTTTGAACGAAATTGACGTTAAATATACTTTATTATAAGCATTCAACAATGTATGAATGTATCACGTTAAAATTCTAACTGTTTGTGTTGCAACGAAATAGAATCAGGGCGGTCCTATAGAAGTTGGACGGAATGTTTTAGTTTAGAGCTCTACTGTAAACAATTGGATGTATTACATGAAGCGTTTGAGAAAAAAACGGTCAGAATCGATCAACTGAAAAGCTGTTGCATTCCATCATGACAATGCGAGCCACATACATCTTTGATAATGTGCCGAAAATTGAGGGAGCTTGGTTGGGAAATTTTTATGTATCCACCGGACCTTGCGTCGTCTGACTATCATTTGTTTCGATCCCTGCAAAACTTTTTTGTTGGAAAACATTGGCCAACATAGGAGTTGTTAAAGTGCACCCGTGGCCGAGTGGTTAGCGTCAAAACCTAACATGCCGGGGGTTCGGGTTCGATTCCCGTTCTGGTCGGGGGAATTTTTCGTAAAAGAACTTGTATCTGGAATGGTACAGGTCGTTATTTTTGGATTCAGATTCTGTACGGTACAGAGCACAGATTTTCCTCATAAATTATAGATTGGTACAGATTTTTTCCACTTTTGAAGTTTCTTACATTTGAACAAGGCAACATTTGTTTTTACCCTCCTCTCACCCCCATCTCTAAGGAACTCATACTCGAACTTCCTAGAGTTGATAACCTTTTTTTACACAGGACACCACAACACTTAGAGGTAAGAGGACAAAACCATAAAAATCTATAACATTGGATCCCAGTGAAATTATATTCTTTTAAGGGCACATGAAATTAAGTGAAATTATATTAAAAGATAGCACTTCAGATGCAATCGCAATTATTTTTGTCTTCAGATGCAATCGCAGCTTTGTCCTAAACAAATCTGTACTAGTAATCGTTCTGATAAGCGAAGGTAGAGTGTGGTATTAAGTGGTATTAGGGTACATGACAACTTTTACGCCACAGTATCGCTTGGTGCTACTGATCTTAAAAGCAATTACAATGCAATGATTGATCAGTTTCATAAGGACGAAATTGCTTACAATGATCGCCGGAAAGGATTCGCGTCGGACGGTGTGACGTATGTTTTGCCACAGATCAACAGATTGAATCGTTTGTTCCAGGCTGCGAAACCTGAATTCACGATGCTACATGAAGAGCTGAAAGATTTTTATTTGATCATTCTCACTAATATCTGCGAGGAATTTTACGTTGTCTCAATGCTATTAAACATGAAGATCATTTGAAATGAGACAAGAATTTTAGGTTGGAATAGAAACAGAAGAAATCATCAGAACAATGGACAGCGAAAGGCAGATCATTTCAAAGTTGTTGCATTTTTTTTTTCGTGGAGCTAATCAAACAAATGAAAAAAAGGTTCGATTTTGATGATTCGACGCTCAAGTCTACGGCAATGTTAAATCTCAGAAACTGACATGACTAGCATTAATGTTGTATTAGAAGCGTTTCCAGTATTCTACAATGGAAATGTACAAGATGTGGAGAATTAATTTTGTAGCCTAAAGAGAAAAATTCTCCATAAGGAAATTTCAATTTCAGAAAATGAGCATGTGCAGGGTTGGTGGACAAAAATTGGATGCGTAAAAAGAATTGACGTTTCGCTCGCATTTTCGGCGCTTCGATGCCTTGTTTGTAACGTTCTCACTATGCCCCACTCCTCGGCAACTGTCGAGCGATTTTTTCTGCACATAATCAGAACGAAAATAAGTTTTGAAATCGGCTCAACAACGATACGATGAACGTTATTTTGAGATCAAAGAATTTGGCCAAACATGACGTGTGGCAGTTCGAAAATTTTAAAAAATGATAGTATGCAATTCAAAAAAAAACTATTTTCAAGCATCATCAAACACACGAATGACTTGCAATTGTAAATGTAGTATTTGTAAAGAATAAAAGAGTAAAATTAAAAGCTAATTTTTTTTTCTTTACAGCGAATATTTTCGATGGTACAGATTTTTGGAAAAAAGGGATTATTGACCGCTCTGGTACAGATTTAAATGTGGCAACACTGGTTACAATAATTATGTTCAATATATACTTCATTGAAATTGATTTTGAATAAAGAAAAAATAAAATAATCCTCAAATTGAATAAAAAGCGGCAGATATATTTCGAATGATCCAATACTAGAAGCGCGATTGATTTCCAGACTAACGACATGTGCATCCTTTTATTCCTTGGCCTAAAAATCATCAGTTGTAATAACATTACTAGCCATCACGCAAAATTATTTTCGAGTTTTTGTTAAATGCACCACCGGAATGGACTTGACAAATGAGATAGAAGGGTGGTATTCAATACACGACTGCATTGGTCACGTTCACTAGACGTTATAAATAGACTCAGATGAACGGAAACAAACTACAACGTTGAAATTTTCGCCTGATGAATTCATGAAAACGCTACATGATCTAGACGCATTAAAAGAGGCTGGAGTTGATGGCATTTCTCTATCTTTGCTGAAACACTGTGCTCATTCGCTCGCTTTTCCATTTCTTCCATTCGTTGATAATCGGAACCACGTGGTGAACTACCAAGGAACATTTCTTCTCTGCTACATCAGAAAGATCCTTGAGATTTTTGTCCTCAACGCTTTGTACAATGTAGTGGAGTTTCAGCATGGGTATCCCTAGCATCAGTCCACCTCAACGAATATGATTACGAATCTAATTACTGCAGAAATTCCGCAGGAAAGTGCGCTCAGCTCTACATTATTTGTTTTGTTCGTCAACGATCCGTGCCCTCGAATTTCATCATTCAATTAAATATTCGCTTCGATGACCTGAAGATGTATCGAGCAGTCGTGACAGCACTCAACCCACTCGTCCTTCAAAAGGACATTGACGAACTGTTATTGTGGTGCGGAATCAGATGGAAGGAGAATCAACGTGGGAAAAAGTTGTTTCGCTTCAAAGGGTGAGTCGATAGATTTTGTGACACTTTCAAACATTCGTAACTTTTTTCATACTTGACCGAAATCGGTTGAATTTTTGTTCAGTTTCTCTTCAAAGCACAATACTGTAGTTGTCTGTGAAATTCCGATCAAGGTGGAAGAAAATGTGCAAATTGTTCACGATACAATTTTGTTGACACACATGCAAAATCCTGGGTTAGGAAAACCAATGAATAGACATCATTCGACCACCTCAAGGATCCTCCAAAGATTCCAGGAACGGATGACAGTGGACCACAAGCCAGGAGTTGGACGAAAACAAAAATAACGCGGAATAACGCGCAAAAAAAAAACGAGAGAGCAACGGAATCCAAACATTTTCTTGGTGAAAGCTTGATGTTCCGCAATTTTTCGTCCATAGGGACTAGAAACGATTGCAAGAGTGGTAGGCGGCAAATCCTGTGAGCTGTCTTAAGGGGGGTTTCTAGTGTAGAAACACGAATTTCGGACGCTTTTTCGAGCTCCGTAAAAATAAAGGGTGTGTCACATCAAATTGCATCACGGAAAAAACGCTGTAGAAATTTAGTTTTTAGGAATTATATCTTCAGCTTTCGCTTATAATCAGATAAGAGTGTATAGATCACGTTGGCCATGCTTCACTGTCAATTTTTCGTAAATTTGGAAAAATGTCGTCGAACGAAAAAGAGCGTCGTGAATTAATCCTGCGCACTCATTTCGAGAATCCGGAGTTGTCACATCGGGACATCGGTAAGATGCTGGGAATCGTCCAATCCACGGTCAGCAGAGTACTAAAACGATACTTCGAGAACCTAACAATCGTCCGGAAGGTGAAGAACGGCAAAAATGGATGCTCCGTCAGTGAAAAAGATCACAAGCGCGTAGTTAAGCAGTTTAGACGTGATCCGAGAAGTTCGGTCCGGGATGTCGCCAATAAGCTGAATTTGTCAAGTTCATTCGTCCAGCGGACCAAGCAGCGGGAGGGCCTGCGTACATACAAGGTTCAGAAGGCTCCTAACAGCGACGAAAGGCAAAACATGGTGGGGAAGACGCGAGCGCGGAAGCTGTACACCGAAATGCTGACGAAGCCGCATTGCCTGGTAATGGACGACGAAACCTACGTCAAAGCGGATTTTTGTCAGCTGCCGGGCCTGTTGTTCTTCTCCGCAGAGGACAAATTCAGCGTTCCGGAGGAGATTCGCAAGCAGAAACTATCCAAGTTTGCCAAAAAGTACATGGTGTGGCAAGCGATCTGGTCTTGCGGAAAGCGGAGCGCCCCCTTCGTGATGACCGGCACGGTAAACGGGCAGGTTTACCTTAAGGAGTGCCTACAGAAGCGCTTACTACCACTATTGAAGCAGCACGAGGGCCCGACCATCTTCTGGCCGGATCTCGCTTCGTGCCACTATTCAAAGGACGTGTTGGAGTGGTACGAAGCCAACGAGGTCACCTTCGTGCCAAAGCAAATGAACCCGCCCAACGCGTCGGAGAAATATTGGGCGATTATGAAGCAGGCCCTCCGGAAGAACCCAAAAGTTGTCAAATCGGAGGCGGACTTCAAGAGAAAATGGATTTCTGTTCAAAAAAAACTACAACCTGACGTTGTACAGAACCTTATGAACGGGGTAAAGAGGAAGGTGCGAGCATACGGGCTTGGGCTCGAAGTATGAATAAAAAGAAAATGCCAAAAGTTGTTTAATAGTTTTTATTTTACTGTCTAAAATTTTCAAAAGGATCGGTCTACTGGGCGAATTTCTTCAGCGTTTTTTCCGTGATGCAATTTGATGTGACACACCCTTTAAAACGAAAATTATGTTTATTATCCATTATATCATTATTTGTTCATCTACCTTTTAACAATAAAACAAAAATTGAACGGTGAAAAAATATTCATAATCAGAATAGTTACACGTTGATGAAGTGATGGGGTTCAAAAAAGAGTTGTGCCATGGCTATCGCATGAACCTCGGACAATCAAAAACATTTTTTTTGGCCGTTTGAAAACCAAAATGCGGTTTAAAACGTTTTTTCTTACGGCTCCCGATTTTTTAAAAATAGTAAAATTAAAAAATTATCATTTTTCAGATGCATGCAGATTGTATTCATATAAAGTCGACATGACATGACATGACATGACACGAATTTCGGACGTTTTTTCGATCTCCGTAAAATTGAAACAAAGAATATTTTTAATATCCATTATATCTATCTTTTAACAACAAAAGAAAAATTGAACCGAGAAAAAATATTCATAGGGTAAATGATCTTGGTTTGTCCGATTAAGGGTGTTTTCACGCAGCTAGTAAATGCAAATCGATTTTGCTTAATGAAAATCACATATAATCAAAACGAGTTTGGGTTTGTCGAAAAGCCTAAAGTCTCTAGTTGCTAATACAGGTTCTTTCAGATTAAACGCTCACGCAACAAGTTTTAATAACCTCTACAAAAGTGAACCGATTTAAAAAAAAAAACAAAAATAAAGCTTATTTTGAGGACATTTTCGATGTGACCACCCCTTTTTTCGATAACGCGTTCTAAACGGTGAACAAAACTCTTCATGCACAACTCTAACATTACGGCTTCGATGCTGTTGTCTAAGTTTTTCTTTTTTAAGTTCCTCCAAATTTTGTGGCTTATTAACATAGCAACGGTCCTTCGCGTAAAGGAAGTAATCGACGACGAGAAATATTGAAATTCTTACCATTAGAGGACCAAGTTTCATTAAGGCTTAGGTTGCTCGAGTAATACGATTTCACTAAAAATACACGTTCTTGTAAATTGTACATCTTGATTGAGCGTTTAATCTGAAAGACCCTGTAATACCATAAGACGTTGAAATTATTCAAATTTTTATGTTATTTAACTATTTTCCTCACAGAGAAATTATGATCATGGTTTGTCCACCTCTGATCATGCTTTGACCAAAAAATTATCATGGTTTGTTATATAATTTATCATAATTTATCATGTGGACGAAACAACATTAGTGAATCGGACAACTCATGATGAGAATTGAGGTCATCGAAATGCGTTAATTGCATGGTTTTGCTATGTAAATCTAATACAAATGATGCACAAGCATGATGTTTACAATATTTGTAAGTGTTATAATACAGAAAATGTCTGAATACGTGCCAAATAATCATCTGGTGATTGATTAAAGGTTAGCTCCAATGAGGGGTGCATTGACACCAATAGAAGGTGGATTCAATAATCCTTTAAAACATGTGAATCCGTAAAAATATACATGAAAACTATTGTAAATAATGAAAAACACAGTTTTATTTATATGTTTTGAAACATTCGAATACCTGATTTGACACAGGTGCACTGAATTAGAGTATTCAAAAAAAATGGACAAACCAACATCATTTACCTTAACTAGAATAGTTAAGAGCTGATGGAGTGAGAGGGTTAAAAAAAGTTGTGCCATGGCATACACGATTCCAGCCCTTCTGGTTATCTGAAACAAAAAAAAAACAGATTCAGAATCAGTAAAAATGCCGCTATCGCATGAACCTCGGACATGTCAAAAACATCTTTTTTTACAAAATGACGGCCGTTTGAAAAACAAAATGCGGTTTGAAACATTTTTTCTTACGTTTCTTGATGTTTTTAAAACAGTAAAATTTAAAAATATATCTTTTTTAAGGGTTCATGCGATAGAGAGATGCCTGCAGATTGTATCCATATAAATTCGACATGAATCGCTTCATGAGGTATCGTATACGCCAAAAACTAGTTTCTAGAAAAATGCTTTGGAAGTTCATTGTTCTGGCCGTACCAGGTTGGATATCGCAAAACTAAAATGGCTCTAACTCGGTAAATAATAGAATTTTCGATAAGTCCTTTCTTGGGTATATTCTTGAATGCCTAAATTTCAGAAATATGGAGGAAAAGAAATTGATATTTTAATCAAATTTATTGACTAGAACGCTGCCTGAAGGAAGGATGTGATACTTCCACTTGCTTATTATTTGTTAGATTTTAGTAACTTATCAGTATTATTATCATGTTTATTTTTTCTTAATTCATTTGTTTATTTATTTTAGGCACATTTGCATTTCAGCTGTAACAGAGCCAAATTTTAATCGTGTACATGTCACAGTATAGAGTATTCCTCCTATACCATTGCATATGGTACATTACACAGTCGCCGTTTAGGCGTAAGAGTATTCCATCTGTTCTTCATTATCCAGTTAGACCACGGGATAGCGGAGACAATTTTAATAATCATTGTTGTGTTATTAATAGAACAGCAGTATGGAAGAATCGATCTTCATTCGACCGTGGATCGATCTCCATCGCTGATTATTGTTGCGTGGACGTAGTTATTCTGTAACAACACAAAGATGGTCAATGAGGGCCCCGAGTTTTGAACTCACGATCGATCGCTTTCTAAGTGTGTTTAGATAATATAAAATGAGCTATTTTGTAGCGGTGTCCAAATTAGATTAATAATTATCAAAAATCAAATTAGATAAAATCATGGAATACGCAGCTTTATAATAACAGCAGAGATAAAGGTGTGTTCAAAATTTCAGATTGATCGGTCAGAAGGGTCAAATTTCTATTAATGTGGGCAGGGCCCGAAATCTTCGAAGGTAAAAAATAAGGACCGACTCTACTCTCAGCAGCTTCGCTTCGACTAGAACTGCTTCGGCAGTCGCCGCCAACAAAAAGTGACTTGACTAGAAAATGAATTGACTAGCGTTGACTAGCGAGGATGACTGGTGAACTATTCCAGTCAGTGGTTATTTTAACTGACTCGACTAATGAATACAAATCTGCCTCTTCATTCAACTGACTTCAATCCACATTTCCATTTCCCCCTGATACTAATTTTGTACCCGCATACGCACGTCCATATCAAGAGGAACGAAAACTTGATTCCTGATGCAAAAAAGAAGTTACCTCATCAATGGACGGTTTATTGTCTACCCATCGTGAACTCAAACCAACGAACTTAGACATTTATCAAGTATGTTATAAAGGTCCTCGCGTTAGTATTAGTTAGTATTAGGAGTGCAAAATAGCGCACACACACTGCACGTTATTTTATACGTTTAAGTAATTTTCGTGTACGATACAAAAGAATCTAGTTTACCTGTAGCGTATGTCAAACCACGTTGAACTCATCGATGCACATCGATTCATGCTCATGTACATGGGAGAGAGAAAGAGAGGAATGAATTCATTTTGGGGGAAGTCACTTCAAAATGCAATAAGGACAATTTGAATGGGAAGAATGAAATGATATAGTCGAGTCGGTAGATGGAGATAGCGACTAAACACCCGACTGACTGTTCAGTCGTTTTGACGGAGAAACTGCGTGGAGAAGCCAAAAGTCATTACTAACTGACTATGGATATAGTCAGTCAATTAGTCAGCTGACTATCCTCAGTTGACCATGACTATGCAGAGCCCTGAATGTGGGACAACGCTACAGACAAACACGTTACAGACATGTCACAAACATGCAAACAGAGAAAGCTAAATAAATCCATTTAAAAAACTAGAAGTGGGTTATATCTGTGATATAACCGCAGGGTAGACGTAGGACTACCTCTGGCTCAGTATTCATTTATTTGAAATTGCATCTGAATCAATTCTCAATGAATGAATATTTGGGAAGATTGCTGACTTTTTCTTGTTGTTGGATGAGTATACATATCGAATTGTTATTAACATAAAATTAAACTCCTTCGACATTGTTCGTTGTCCTGTAAAGTACCGATTGGTTTGAGTGACTTTGTAAAAGGAATTGAAGATATTTGATACATGATTCATTTTGTTTCCGTGAGAATAATACACGAGATTGCTCATGACAATTCCATGTGAAAGCAGAAAAGCAGACTACAAACTGATGCTTAGAGATTGCATCACGAAACACCTAGTTGAATGTGTGCGAATATTCCTCCGCTCGGGCGCCATCACAAGCAAACAATTTCCCAAGATCACTCCATGCGAAATCAATAGAGAAACAGAAACGGATACGGAAATCTTCTATCCGATTCTCAGATCTTATTATTATTGCTGTAATCGTTTGCAATTGTTTGAAATTCGACAGCATATTTTGTTGGTATTGTAGGTAGGTATTCCCTTTGAATTGAGTAAGTGTTAGTGTCAATTTTATTACGTAAAATAATAAATTACGTACATTACGTAAGTGTTAGTGAGATCTTATTTTTGAGTCTTATTGAAGAATCTATTGTTCTTTCCTGTTTCGGTTTTTTTTTCGAAGCACGAAAACATCTCAACTCGTTTCCATTTTTTGTCAACTGGATTTTGATTTCGTTCAAACTAAAAACATACCAACTTTACATTCATTTAAACATTCCTATCCACATAGGCGTATCGATAATTATAATGCAACGTTACCCACCCTGCTGTTCTTGGACATCCTATCCAAATCAGTGACTGCTAGCGACGACAGCTCTATTTGTAGGAATAATGAAATAATCATTTCAGCAACAAAAATATACGAAAACAGTGAATGCAACTGTGAGTTGCTTTGAATCCGAGAAAACAACTTGCGAATATACTATTTTCCGAAAAGCGAAAGCCAGATGACTGATGACAGCACGGATGTCAACACTTTGCGATAAGGGCTCCCTTTCTTGCAGCTCCCTGGCGTAGATTGTGATGCTACTCCGGAGATGATTTACTACTTACTTTGCGCTTGCATGGAAATAAGCTATGAATTTTAAATCGCGCGTCCGTTTCGCGCTTGAAAACGGGAGTAAATTTGCAAATTATTCGATCATCGCGACAAGTTGTTCACCAAAGAATAATAGGCGACTGTCAATTGTAGTCGTCAAGTTATGTCCTCAGTAATTCAACAGTCACGCAGAGTTGCACCATAATTAGTGATTCCATGGGAAGAGGCACAGGTCTTGCATGAAATTCCGCAGTCCAATTCCGGTTGCAAAACATTGTGGCCTCGTATGTAAAGTATATATGAAAATAGCTTCAACTTTTTGACTCTCGAAAAAGTGTTTACGTCAATTGATGACAGCCGCAGCTGCTGTTTCTAGCATGGCAATCAGTGGAAAGCAACCATAAAACATATAAACGCTCCCCAATTTCGGTAGTTTCTGCTGCACCATAGCAAAGTTGACGAAATTCCGGTAGCAATTTATGTCGCCGAAAGTTTGTACATCTACCGACGCCAAGTAAATTGCAGCATTGCGATCCCTCGGAATTAGCCCCAGTTTTCATAGTTGTACGGCGGTGGGTGCACCTTCCATAACTATTTGAGTTTTGATTATTCCCTTGAACCAGAGTGGTGCCCCACCTGTATTTTTGCCACTCTATTGGGAAAACTCTTCATGTTCATTTCAGAATGGAAGTTTTCCATCAGTCGGAATTCATCTTGAAATGGAATTATATGGAGAAACAGAAAAAAAATGTACATTTCCCCCGCATGTAATTTTTTTCTCATGTTATGTGATTACCTCCTGTGCAGTATAAGAGATTGGATGTGAAAAATACAATGCTGTATATTATTGAGTGTTGCAGTTTGAAAACTTGCAGAGAGTCACTTGCGATTTGTGCTTGGCAAGCCGAAAATTATGTCAGTATATTAAAAACAAGTACTCAAAACAGATCTATAAATTTTTCGTTATCTTCAAAGAATCGTTCGAAAATAGGCTAACAGAACATTTCACTAGATAAGCTGGAACATATTTGATCTCGATTCCATCGCCCTTGTTTCTGTATTCAAAACAGAAAATCGATCCGAACGTCAATTCTAGCAATAATGGCAATTTGTTGGAATTTATACGTTCCGCGAAAAGGGCTCGATATCGTTGATTTGAAAAATAAATGTAAACTGACAGTTCCGCACACATGGGCCCAGCCAACCTTGGCGCTTGGCGCAAAGTGTTCAACACTCGCGCGGCGGAATGGCTGCTTCCTCAACATCATTACGTATCGAAGTTTATGATGCGTAAAAGGAAGCCATCCGCAACGGCGGAACAAAACATATTTTATCCCGACACAGCCCTTTTGTGGTTTGTTTTGTGATCAATGTCCTCCGAAAACTACTTTTCGGGGAACGATTCCAAATCTAATAAAGGACTGAGGAATTATTTCGTTTGTACAGAATGTGTTCAGATAACCGTTGGCGAAACAAATCGCCATCGGAGTCAAACGTGGAACGAAACGAATCACTTTTTGTTTGCAAGGCTACATATTGGGACTTCACGGTCGAAAAATTATTGCAAGCTTTGGGAGCTAGAAAAAGGATGATGTGAAAACAAAATATGCTCTTGTTTAGAGCCCGGGCCAATTACCTCGTACTTGAACACATTTTGTGATTAAATAAAAAATTTCAATTTTCATTATCATATGAAGAATTTAGATTACGACTGATTTTTTCAAAAGGGCGTATTCAAAATCATTGATCTTTCCTTAAAAAAATCGTAAAATCAGTCGTAATTTAAATTGGTCATATGTTCAGTCAGACCGGACTATGTAACATAATCATTAATTATGATTTCGTAATTGTTTCTCTACAGCTCTCAGTTACTTTGTCGTGTAGTTATATTATCACAAAAAAACTCATTAACACTTTAAGGACCGGAAAGAAATATGTAAGACATACGCCTGGGACCGCACGTTTCGGCTTGTGTGAAGTTGCTTGCTTTGCTTGGAAGTTTTTCTGAGGCTTTAAACTTTGCAGTTCATTCGTCTCTATATGTGAAGTTTGCGGATGAAAGTTTTTGTTGCGTTCAAGTTTCTGTTCAACGTTTTGCTGGTTTAATGAATAATGAATTATTTCAGTTGGAATAAATTGATTATTTATCAAGTAACAACCTTCAATAGTCTACAAGTCTTCAATAGAATCAAATCATTCATCTTTCCACATAATTCATTTTTTTCTTGATCGTGACAGAGAAAAGTTATAGACTGAAACGTGAAACGTGGGTCAATATAGGAAAATATAAAGAATTTTGAAAATCAAAAAAAGTTGTTCGAATAGAGTTATCGAAGTTATTCGATAGAGAAATATTTCGCCTATCTTCCAGCCACATTTATGATCTGAGCATTCAGCCGCTCCATCCTTAGTGGTACCTTTCCGAATGCATGGAAAAAATCATTCATCTTTCCTGTTTTCAAAAAAGGTTGCAAGAAGGATGTTAAGAATTATAGAGGAATCGCATGCCTATGTGCTATCTCCAAGCTTTTCGAGGTTATTGTGTTGGACTTCATTTCTCATGCTTGCAATAATTACATCGCCGAGGAACAACACGGCTTCATGCCCAAACGATCAACTGCAACAAATCTTGTTTTGTATACCTCGTTCATAGCTCGTTCACTTGAAAGGAGACAGCAGATCGACGCAATATACACTGATTTCTCTGCTGCGTTTGACAAAATCAACCATAACATCGCTGTAGCTAAGCTTCAGCGCCTTGGTTTCAACGGCTCTTTTCTCAGCTGGCTACGTTCTTATCTAACCGACCGTGTCATGTCGGTGAAGATCGGTGATACCCTATTTACTCCATTTCCGTACATATTCCTTCTGTATCTTAACGACATCAATTTATGTTTGAAGTGCTTGAAACTTTCATACGCAGATGATTTCAAATTATTCCTTCCTGTGAATTCCACTGTAAACGCCGAGTTTCTTCAAAAACAGTTGGATATTTTCGACGAATGGTGTGTGAATAACAGAATGACTCTAAATCCATCGAAGTGTTCTGTGATATCGTTTTCCCGCAAGCGCTCTTCAATAATCTTCGATTATAAGCTGCATGGTGTAATATTGGAACGTGTCAACACCATTAAAGACCTTGGCGTCATGTTGGACTCCAAACTGACATTTCGTGCCCACATTTCCTACATCACGTCCAAAGCATCCAAATCGCTTGGTTTCATTTTCCGCGTTTCAAAGCAGTTTAAAGATGTGCATTGCATAAAGGCACTCTACTGCGCATTGGTACGTTCAATTCTCGAGTACGCTTGTGTAGTATGGTCACCATACTACCAAAATAGCATTCAGCGAATCGAATCAATTCAACGGAAATTTGTCCGATTCGCCTTGTGCAATTTGCCGTGGAATGATCCTCTCAATCTTCCAAGCTATGAGGTCCGTTGTAGACTGATTGGGTTGGACTTATTACGTTCTCGAAGAGATGTTGCCAAGGCCCTATTTACGTCAGATTTGATTTTATCAAACATTGATTGTCCTGAACTTCTTCGGTTGATAAATTTCAACATTAGCCGGCGTTATTTGCGTACCAATAATTTCTTGTTCCTCCCATCATCACGCACTAATTACGGTTATAATGAACCCGTTTCTAGTATGTGTCGTGTGTTTAACCGATGTAGTTCCTGTTTCGATTGTCATCTTTCTCGTTCGTCCCTTAAAGCTCTTTACCAATAAGTTAGTTTTAAGAAGTATTTGTAGATTAGTTGTAAGGTCGATCATTAGGGCACTTATGTAAAGCCTGTTGACGTTTTTGAATAAATGAAATGAAATAAATGAAATTTGATTAATCGGAAAAGGGTAGAACTTGTAAGGATGAAATAAATTAATTTAAAGAAAATTGAAAAAAGTTATTTGAAAGGACCCAAAACACATTTTCGAGATAGTACTCATTCGAAAAAGAATATTTTTATTTATCTTTAGCCAAATTTCCATTGGTTCGAAAAGGGTATGAGAAAAGTTATTGGCCAAAACGCCAAAAACGTATACGAGTTGTACGGGGGAAAGGGTCTGGCTGGGTAAGGAAGTAAAAAGTAAAAAAGAAGTAAAAATTTCTTTTGCATATAAATTTTGACTATTTTTCGAATCCCTATTCATAGGATCTATGGTGAAAAATGTACCTTTCAATTTTTAGCACGCCATTCTCAATAGCTTTGAGATGAAAAATTGAAAAAAATACTGAAGGTGCATCTTACTATGATATATCGAGAAATATAATCAAAAAATAAATTCCTAAAAAATTGAAGTACTAAAAAAAATCTTGAAACATTGATTTTTTTTTAGTATTTAGAGATTCAGTACTACTATAATTCGTATTTAAATGTGTTCCTACGCCTTTTATAGATATGTGTGATTTATTTCAGATAATATTTAATAAGATAATTCTCCTATATGGATCACTATAAGAGCTATAGTGACAGTAGAATCATTACTGTTTGCACTCCAAAAGCTTTGCTCATACGATTGAAGGCGTATCGTGAGGGCTCGCTACAAACGATTAATCTTAGCTGGCGAAGCTGGGAATCAGATATTGTTCAGACTGTTGACTACTGACGAACATTTATGATCTGAGCATTACATCGCTCTGATTTTCAGTTGCCGAAACGAGTGACTGATGACGAGTGCGGTTTTGCTTCACACCCGTCTCCCGTCTCGCCTGCAAAAACGCACTCGGAGAGTCAATTTTACATTCGGTAACATTCGTGTGGCAAGCTAAACTAAGCGGAGAGGCGAGATACTGAGATACGTATATTGTAGAAACACTTGCCTCCGTGGAGCATATAACTGCTGCGATTTGTACAGAAATCGAGTGGGAAGAGTCTTTCGTTTCTTCTATCTAGATCCGTTGATGCGAATCATGATCGCATGATGTCCATCCTTGATCACATGTAATCTAGTCTGTAAATAATCGAGTCCGACCTGTAGTTGTATTTGCCAAATACTTCTCATGCGTTTTCTCTACTCTCTGACTCAGTCTGCTAAAGTTTTTTCTCTCATGCTTCGTCACTCCAATTGCATTTCTGGTTGAATTTGAAGCCTTCCAAACTTGATACGCAACAAGGAAAGATAATTTCATTTAGAGGATCGCGATGCATTCGTCCGTCTTCCGAATCATTCGTTTCGTTCTTCGGAAGCTCCAACTTCGGTGTTTGTCCGCGGTGTTTTCGGGATTTCTTTGTGAAGGTACAGAACATTCTGGTACAACCAGACACCGACGTTTTTTGGAGTCCAAAGGCAGCAGTTTCGAAGACCTGAACCGTTCGGGACCATTTGATTGAGGGGGCTCTACCATAGCTGGGCAATAAAAGTGACGAGTGGTTTCTCTTCGGAGAGTGGCGCAAAAACCACCTGGTTTTCAATCCCTCAACAAAATAAGGTTCGCCGACGGTTACGCGTTATCCTGATGGAACACAACACCTCTTCTGTTGGACAATTCTTAACGTTTCTGGTCAATCGCCAACTTCAAACGGAGCATTTGTTGACAGATCTGAGTTGAAAAATTTTTTTAAAAAAATTTAAAAACAATTAAAAAAACAATTTAAAAAAATAATTAAAATTGAACTGCGCATATTTTACTGTTACAGTATCTGGATCATAAACGCCATTCACAATCTCAGCGGTCTGGCTTGCATTTTCGCCTTTATAAATGAAAAAGTTTAAAATATATCGAGTTTTCCCTCGGTATATTGTAACTCATGACTGAATGGAACAAACAAAAAATAGAAAAAGATTTTTTTGCAAAAATATGCGGATCATTCGACTTAAAATTTCTTCTCCATTCAATATAATGTTCAGTCATTTTCTTTCAGAGAGCCAATTGAATAATAATTCTTCTATCCATATTTTGGAGATTTTAAAATTCGATTGACTTCTAATTGCCTGACGCATGAAAGCAGAGTGAAAAACAAGCCGCCGCCGCTTCGCTATTGCTTTGTAACTCTAGATAGCTGCTACCCAAACACTGTAAAGCCCCTGTGCAAATCGTAAACATGAAACAATGGGTATTTAGGGCGTAAAGGAATGCTCACGGTAGGTACGGCTCAAGTGTACTCGAATGTGTTTACAACGTGCCAGCATTCAATTTCCAGCATCTCACGTTAGCATCATTTTTTCTCCTGTTTGTGCCAGGATATTTGATTTTCAACCCGGTGTCACTTCCATTTCACGTGCGAGTGTGTTCGGGAGGTACATAAGATTGTACGCGCCCGGAAATAAAAAAAAACAACAAAACGGCAAATACTTGCTTTGTAACGTATCCCTTCTGTACACGGGAGAGGGTGACCGAGCACACCTTCCGGCGTGTTCATGGCGATGATAAAGGGATATTCCGAAACGAGATATTTGCTTACGCAGAACGGAATACCAGAAGGATTGTTGACGATGGATTTGTTCTCGTGGATCTGCGAGAGATCCTATTTGTGGGATGTGCACTTGTGTGCTGAGAGCCTGCAAAGCTGCTCTGAAAGTCGATAAGTCGTGGGAGGAAGTACAATTTATTCATTCATTTATTTTAATTTGCTAATGCGTCGTACCACACTGTTTATTTGCATAATACATGCTCTCACGCGTGGTGACTCAACACATAGCGCCCTAATTACTTAGAATCCGGAATCACTAATTATTTTATAGCAGCGCCCTTAGTGGCTGTTACTGTAATGTTTTGACTTCAGTTGTTTTGAAAATGTTCTCTTACAGAGATTACAGAAATCACATTGTTCTACAAAACATGTGATAGAAGTCACCAGATATCAAGAGGTACTTCAGTTGTACCGTCAAAAATGAATGTATTTCAATGAATAGGACCACCCAATCTGGATATAATAGACAAATATTAAACAATATCATGAAAATTCAAGAAAACCTAAAGCGATATCTGGATGGGATCCAAAATTAAACAAATTGAGGAACAAATCTAAAAATTCTGGCATATACCCAGAAACACACTTCCTGCAAGATGCTTGGTGGGACTACTTCAATGCATAAATTTGGTCTTGATAAAATTATGTCATTATGAAATTTTAGCGCCATTCGTAACCGTTGATCGTCACCAAGCTCCCAATCAAATCAATGCAGCATCCTGGTGACAACCGTAATACCGAAATTAGTGTCGTTCCAACAAACCCCTCCCGTATCTTAAGGATTCAAACACGTCGGAAGACAATAACGCTTAAAAGACATTATCCACCGACTACATGTCGTAAATTTCGCCATGTCACGGTATCAAGGCATGAACATAATTTGGTGGGTGAACCCGACAACGCATCCATTTCGACGAATTATGGTTCGGTGGAATGTGAGTTGAGGATGATTTCCGCAATCGTGCTCACATTTCACGAGCGCGTTTGTTTATGGACGGCCGTTTACGTGCGCCGATAAACTTCTTACTTGTTTAAAATTGCCTCCGCCTTCGGTGGGAGCTGTGGGCGCGGGGGAGGTTCCCTACGCGCGAGCATTGTCGTTACTTTGTGTACCTTACGTGATACGGTGGGTGTTATGGGTTTTACATATTGAGGTCGACGCCTAAAATATCGTCGTTTCGGTGTTCTGATTCTCCGTTGATTTTACAAAAGGAATTAATCGAATGGTTTGATTATTAAAACTTGTTCATTACGCTTATAATCGAATGTTTATCGCACATATTCTACACAGAAATCTATCTGTCAATAAACGTTATTCTGGACCGGATAACTGTCAAAACTGCTGATTGGTCAATTCTAGTGGTCTTGTGTTCTGATGGAACACAACACCTCTTCTGTTGGTCAATTCTAGCCGTTTCTGATCAATCGCTAGCTTTAAACGGTCCAGTTATTGACCATACAGAAGTAGTTCATAATAAATTATTCCTTTCAAGTTCTATCAAATACACAGCAGAACCTTCCTGGCCGTTCGTCCTGGTTTGGCCACCGTTTGAGCTGCTTCACCACGATTTGACCACGAACCTTTTTGCACAATATTGTCGTATGTGACCCATTTCTCACCTCCAGTCACCATCCGGTCAAGAAATGGGTCGATTTCGCTCTGTTTGGCCAAGGTTTCGCAGATGAAAATTCGATCCAATAATGTTTTTTGATGTTAATTGGTGTGGTACCCAAACATCAAACTTCTTTTTGAATCCAGCTTCTATGAGAGAGGCATTATGATGCTACATTTACAATGGCAACAAATTACACGTCAAAACGATGCATATTTGGTCCAACTCGGACATCTTAGAAAATGTTTTGAATTTCACGCAAAAAATGGATTTTCCCCAACCTGAAATTTTATGGTTACCAGAGAAAAAAATGTTCGCAAAATACCACATGATTTAACAAATGGACAATAATAAGTTCGTGTTTTTTGTTTGTTTATTTTTACAGGCTCTGTTACATAAGTTCAGAGGAGCCAAGCTCTTTACTATACTTTTATACTAATATGTATAAACATTTGTTCTTAGTACTATGATTAATAACCTAGGAAATCGATTACTCGCGGTCGACTCGATTTCAGGGATAGGATGAGACATAAGGATATTGTAACAATTTTGATGATCAGACACAGTTCTTAAACCTATTCTTATATCTATTATGTATTTACATTTCAACTTATTCTATCCTTAGTAAGAAGGGAACCGATTGCTCGCGAAGGAAGAAAAGGAGGGTACAAGGATATAAGGGCTTCACAAGTGTTGATTGTTGGAAGAAAATGATATAAAAAAATCATTTAGAGAGATTCAAAAGACGTCTATAATACGAGTATCGTGGATCTGGAAAATTTGTTTGCGGAGTTTTTCGGAGCGAAAACCGGATAACGGTGCCTTTAGAGCAACGAGTAATACCAGTTTTCGGGAAAATGGAGGAAATAAACACCCAATAAAGAATCATTCTTCAATTATAACAACGTGAGGTTTAGCGCCCGAAGAAGACAGCCCAATTTATCGGTGAGAGATGTGTTGGCTCGGTTAGTCCTTGATTACATGTCCCAAATATATGTTTTCCTTAAAGCTATTGATCTTCGTGTGTGATTGTTCTTATACCCTTATACCCTCTTTTTCCTCCTTCGCGAGTAATCGTTTCCCTTCTTGTAAACAATAGAATAAGTTGAAATATAAATACTCAATAGATAAATGAATAGATTTATGAATTTAGTGTGTACATCTACATCGTTACATTCTCCTTATATCTCATCTTTTTTTTTTTTGACAAAAAAAGGTCACCCTTTTGAACTCGAGTCGACCGCGAGTAATTGGTTTACTACTTTACCTCTATAAATAAAAATGGAAGGCCAAATGTGTTGGTAAACGCAAACTCCGAAAAGGGATCGAATGGATCGAATTGGATCGAATTAAGCCGCCTTTATTTTGTTGTATTCGTCTCTTCCCGTAGTATATTGCGGAGAGAAAAATAGATTTTTTTTGAATTTCCATATATTCTACAATTACATCATGATCTCTTCTCTTCTCTTGAATTAACGTTCCCTGTGAAACTTTTTGCCGTCTCAACGTATGCATCAACTAGCGTCATTTATTAACACTGAGTTGAGATTTCTTGAGCCAAAATAACACGCCTTGAATGTATTCCGAGGGGCAAGCTCTAGAATACGCGTGACCACAGTGCAAGTCGAAGGAATTTCTCTGACGAAAAATCCCCCGGCCAGAACGGAAATCGAACCCGAACACCCGGCATGATAATGTGAGACGCTAACCACTCGGCCACGGGTGCACTCATGATAAGATAGTCTATTCGATGTTTGTGCTAACTAAATTGATCTTCGTTCGAAAGTGGAAATTGATTTTCAGGTGGAATAACGCATGTTTTGACGTATTTTAGGCATGCAAGCAACATAAAAAGGTAATGGATAAACTTAATTGCTTCACATCACCGTATTTGTTGACAGTCATCGCGAATTTATTGATGTGTTCATTTTTTATTATAGAAGCGGTAAACTACAAAGATCATTGGCCTTAGCCTTGAAAAAGACCAGTTTGAAGATCAATAAACGAATAGTTAGGTGATTAAACACTAAGTTACGAATGGCGGAACGAAGTTCGTCTGGTCAGCTAGTTAACAATATAATCAAGGAAATTGTTTATATTTAGTAATAGGCTCCTCTAAACTTATATGGCCGAGCCTGTCAAAATAAACGATTTATATAAAAAACGTAAGGTTTCACAAACCGTATTAAATGAAATACAAAAAAATAAAGAAGCCTTTTTTGTCAAAGTAAGAAAATTATCTCAATTCAAAGTACACCCAGGTTTTTTTACGCGGAGGATACGTACCTCGTAAAAAAAACGCGTAAAAATGGAAAATCCGCGTAAAAAAAAACCATGTCACCTAATGATATATATCAAATGGGACTATCCTTACGTAGAACGGAAGTAAAAAGTCGATTGTTACTCGCTTCTGAAAACGCGTAGTTTTTTCCTGTAATTTCGTTGGTTATTGGTAGCTATAGTTCGGTTTTCCTCACGAATGAGGACATCTGATGTTGCTAGAAGATTCCTTTGTGATGTGTACACTCTACTGTCGAGGCACGTGCAGTACCACTGTTGGGCCGTCCAGAGCTGGGTGGATAGGGAAATCCATTGACGAATCGCTGCCCGTAAAAACCCCGCCCCGTTGTACAGCCCGCTGAGCTACCCGTTACCTAACACCTAAAATCCACGTAAGAATCGTGATAAGGTGCAGCACTAATTTCTTTCATAAGCGCTAAGCTCCGTTACAAGCACTATTTACCGTAATATGCTCTGAGGAAACATAAGAGAAAAATGTGAGCTGAGAGGGAGATGTGATATTGCACTGGTCTTTTTTTACCGCGTTAATTGGAAAATTTGCGTAAAAAAAACCGCGTTAATTGGAAAATCCGCGTAAAAAACCGCGTTGATTGGAGAATCCGCGTAAAAAAAACCTCGTAAAAAAACCACGCAAAAAAAACGCGTAAAAAAAACCTGGGTGTACTCTATGCCAAATACAGCACAATTCACGAGTCTATCATAAAAAGTCTATACTGAGCTGGTTGCTGTATTGTAAAATTGTAGAATTAATAACTGTAGTTACATCATTTTATTCATACATCACGGACATCACGGAATTCTCTAAACGCTCTATGATTTGTTCTTCGACACTTAACTCCTATATTTTATAATTAATAGAGTCCGCTATTGTCGAATATTGTATATTATTTTCCTGTAAATTTGCATTACATTAGTTGATTAAATATACAAAGCTTGCATGAACCCTATTCCGGTTTCTCTGACTTACGTTTAGTCCCTTCTTGTGTCTTTTAAATTATCTTTCAATTCAGGATATAGATAATTTGAGTAAGTTGCACTGGCAATCTATCTTGATCTAACCGTACTTCCTGTTCGCATTATAAATTAATGCATGAGTATTTGTCTAAATTGTAGGTTAAGATATGACTATTTTTATATAATTATTTATAGATTAGTTCTACCTTTCAAATAGTTTTAAGTCCACTTAAGGTCAAGGATGGAAAACAAGGGGAGCATGATGTGATTTACGATTAATCGCAAACTACACAGATCGCAATCTGTGCAAACTGCGACTAACTATTAATCCTCACCCATCATAACCAAATGATTTTCTCTTGGTAACTCTGAGTTGACCAAAGCATTGCTAGACTGAAACTAGTTCGAATAATTGAGTTACTCTCCTTCCTCGTTTTGTTTTCAACTCCTAACAAGAATTTGCTTCATGGGAATGAGTGTCTCTATGACGTACGCTCAACGATTCTCGCTCTCTCATCCGGGCGTTCAATTTTCCTTTCCGAGCGCGTTTACTTCGATGAAACTGGGTAAAATAAAAAAATGTGCTACAGCAGATAGGACAACTTTAATGTTTCATGTTTCACAGAGGATTTCTCAGATGGTGTTTAAATTAATCAAGAGACTACAAACAATAATCCCCCTCAAATCACTAATTTTATAAGTTAATGTAAATGCGTTATTGGCCAAGGCTATTACGACATCGAACACGTGGTCTTGCGAGATATATTTTTCCGCCAGCCCAAATACAGACCACTTTTTTCGGGCCCGAGTAAACTGGTTTCTAGAAAAGACCTTGATTACTTGAATTAATCAAAAAACATAAATTAGCGCAAATATGTCAACATGTGTTTTTTTGTGTAAGCACGTAAATATTTGCTCATAATTTTTTTGGATTGTGGAACTCTACATAATTTGTATGCAGATAGGCTATCCACAGTTTGTGGGGGGATGGAATACTCATACAACTCAAATGGATAATGATTATCTGCTATCACAAAGCTGAGAAACGTTGGGATGTATGCCCTCAACGCATACCATGAGTCTCGAGGTTTTGGCAGGCCTACTCCCACTAAAAGATCGCTTCAATTTATTATCTCTTCAGTTCTTCATCCGGTGTAAGGTCATGAACCCATTGGTGATCGGAAATTTTGAGCGGCTGATCGAGCTAAATTTTCACACCGGATTCATGAGTTCATATCATGAATTCATCTCCATGCAGGTTGATCCTTCTTCGTATATCCCCAACCGTGTTTGTTTCCCTGACTACATCAATTCCTCTGTGCATTTTGATCTGTCCATGAAGCAAGATATCCATGGATATTCAGATTACCAACGATCGAGGATCGCTCCAACGATCTTCGATGAAAAATATAGGGGTATCAATTGTGATAATGTGTACTTTACTGATGGGTCCACTATAAATGAGTCCACAGGATTTGGAGTGTTCAGCGAATTTTTTAGCACCTCACACAGTCTTCAGAATCCTTGCTCAGTGTATATTGCTGAATTGGCAGCAATTCATTGGGCGCTGGACAGCGTCGCCTCACGACCTGTTGAACACTATTACATTGTAACGGATAGTCTTAGCTCTGTCGAAGCTATCCGTTCAGTGAGGCCGGAAAAGCACTCGCCGTACTTGCTTGAGAGAATACGAAAAATTTTGAGTGCTTTATCCAGACGCTGTTATATCATTACCTTTGTCTGGGTCCCTTCTCATTGCTCAATTCCGGGTAATGAGAGGGCTGACTCATTAGCAAAGGTAGGTGCAATTGAAGGCGATATTTATCAGCGTCAAATCGCTTTCAATGAATTTTATTCTTTAGTCCGCAAAAATACCATTGTTAACTGGCAACGCAAGTGGAATGAAGATGAATTGGGCCGGTGGTTTCACTCGATTATCCCTAAGGTTAGCCTCAATCCGTGGTTCAAAAGTCTGGAATTGAGTCGGGACTTTATTCGCACCTTCTCCCGACTCATGTCCAATCACTGTTCTTTAGATGCACTACTCTTTCGTTTCAATCTTGCCAGCAGCAATCTCTGTGTTTGTGGCCAAGGTTATCGCGACATCGAGCACGTTGTTTGGTCGTGCGAGGTGTATCTGGTCGCCAGATCGAATTTAGAAAACTCCCTTCGGGCCCGAGGAAGACAGCCCAATGTACCGGTGAGAGATGTGTTGGCTCGGTTAGACCTTGATTACATGTCCCATATATATGTTTTCCTTAAAGCTATCGATCTTCGTGTGTGATTGTCCCTATGTCCTTATACCCTCCTTTCCTTCCTTTGCGGGTAATTCGTCCCCTTGCTATAAATAGTAGAATAAGTTGAAATGTAAAAACACTATAGATATACGAACAGATTTAAGAATTGAGTGTTCATCAACATTGTTACAGTTTCCTTATACCCTATCCTTCTCCTAAAAATATGTCACCCTTCTAAACTCGAGTACACCGCGAGTAATCGGTTTTCCACCTTACTAACCATAGATGTAAGAAATTTTTTTATATATATAGTTTTAAAATTATATTTAAGAATTCGGCTCCTTTAAACTTAAGTAACTGAGCCTGTAAAAATAAACGAATTAATTAAAAAAAAAAAGCTGAGAAAATTTTTGACGTTTTGTTTTACTATTGATTCATTAAAAAAAAGCTTTATTTTTAAATGTTTTCTTATCCTGAGACTGGCTCACCATATTGCACTGCTACTAAAACCGTAGGCTAACTTCAAGGATATTTTTTATTCATTTTCGGCGAATAATCAATAGAGTGCCGTGTTATGAAACATCAGAATAATAGCAAAAACAATATAACGATCATAAGGTGTTGGACAGGTTATTCCAGACGATATTGGAATATATTCCATCTGATCATCTTTAGAAAGGTTAATGACCTTCAAAGGATAAATTTATCTTGGGCACATTGAATTGATGTTCATGACTTCCAGTCGGACGTTTATTCGCTCTGATAATAATTGTGTGGTCCTCACAAAGCATATATTCCAATGCCGTCAGTTCACTGAAATTATTCGCATACCGTTTGATGATAAGGTAGGATGTTGATAATCATTTGCTGCGATACCTATTGTTTCAACAGTATTCATTCGACAATATGAAGACTGAATACCTGAAATTAACCAGATTCAACCATGCAAATCTGCGGTCAAAGCAGTATGTACACTTGAGAGATGCAACAAGTTTGAAGGGATATAAAAAAACATTAGTCGTTCGATAAATCTACTGCCACATATGTCGGAAGTCCACGATACATGAATATCATACGTCCATACTATTTCATTACATTTATTCGCAACGAAGAACGTAACCACACAGAATTGAATTAATCAAATATGTGATCCGTTTTATCTACAAAATAAAAAAGGGTCTGAAATTCAATCGAATTCGAAAGGTGTTTCGTGAAGTCACTAATTGAATTACTGTTGGAAAAATTATTTGGAGAGAAATGTGAATGTTCAGAATTATTGGAATCTAAAAACGATTTTGGGCGGGATGAGATTCGC
This sequence comes from Toxorhynchites rutilus septentrionalis, assembly GCF_029784135.1. Taxonomy (NCBI): domain Eukaryota; kingdom Metazoa; phylum Arthropoda; class Insecta; order Diptera; family Culicidae; genus Toxorhynchites; species Toxorhynchites rutilus. Next base: position 219,245,317 of record NC_073746.1, read on the forward strand.
CCAAATCTGCTGGTAATAAAATTAATCAATTGCATCCATTACCAGTCTGCTATTTATCGGGCGGGAGACGACAGCAAAATAAAATCGACACGAGACTGAGTCAGCCACTCACTGCGGACAGTGCAATAGAGAATTAAAAATCCCTCGATGAGTGTCGTAAGATTTCAGTTGATCGTCTCTTGTTACACTTTCCGATCAAGAACTCATCATCCGCTCTATGGAATGGGATTAATCGTTTGTGGCTTGCACTCACGATAAAACTTGAGTAGTAGAAGTAATGCTTCGAGAGTGCAAGCAGTGGGGATTCCGCTTTCATATTGCTTTTTTGAGATCTTGGTAGCTCACCGTTCCAAGTATTCTCTCTGTGTACATATGAAGAATAAAAGAGCCTCGCCTACTGGGGGTGATTTAAAAGCATCCGACTAGAGGGATGTACTTATTCATTGATCGTTGAATGTAATTTTTTACCATCCCTGCTTAAGGTTACGTTCAAATTTTAAAAATTAATTGAATAATTTTAATCGCGTGTGTGAATTCACTGAATTCACTGTTGGTACTAATAAAATAATTCAAAGTTAGTTCGATTTAATTAATTCTCCAATTGATTTTAGTTACTTCTTGATATAGCACAATAGCGTAGTAAACGATCTGATTTTGTTCCAATTTCAACTCACGGGGTTCACTTGTTCCTACTTTTGCTTTTTTGATTTCTATAACTTCTCTTTTTACGTAAACGATCTGATTTTGTTCCAATTTCAACTCACGGGGTTCACTTGTTCCTACTTTTGCTTTTTTGATTTCTATAACTTCTCTTTTTTTTTACACACTCTTTACAGATACACGAGCCAAAGGTTGTGCAGTCCACTGATGATTCAACAAGAGCCAAAGGTTGTACCGCTCATGACAACTCTACACGAGCTGATGATTGCGCCGGCTAGTGACCATTCTATCCTGGATTCCTCGAGTCGAGAAGACGCACCACGCTAGATATGGGGTACATACTAGGGGGGCGTTGCTGATTAATGGTCAGCTGCATCCCAATAGGAAGTATCCCGTGTCGGGCACACGTACAGAGCATTGGAGACAGCAACATCCCAACTACGAGAACACTTGTAATACTAACCTCGAGCCGACCGCGAGTAATCGGTTACATATTACTAACATAGATAATAAGAAAAACTGTCAAAATATTGAACTCCGGCCCCGTCAGGCTAACGCCATGTGAGCCTTGATAAAAATATATATTTTGGAAAAAAAAACTTCTCTTTTTTCTCAAGGATAACTATTCGTGGTTTTTATGGAAACCATGGAAACCATGTCGAAACTATAGGAACCGCACTCGTCGGAACTGGGTTGCTGTGCTGGCTGAAAGTGTACTACAGTAGCGGCGCGTCGCCAACAGTTATTGTGGTTTTAGTTGCAAATCAATTTTACTCTCGTTGGTTTGCGCATGCGACCTTCGTTTTGCAAGGAAATAGCATACAAACATTTGTTAACACGTTGTATTTTCATATTGTTGCTCCAGAGTTGGTTTGTCCTTATACCACAATTTGTGAACTATTGCTGTATTTACCTGAAAATAGTGTGTTTAAACATCTTCTGTTCGGAATTTAAATCATGCGTCGAAACGTCAATCAAATTTCCAACACTGCTTGAATACTAATTTTAACGAATATTTCTGAATAAAATATATTTTTTTCCTTTTTCTTACAGCAAAAGAGCAAACAAAATATTGAAAACAACTACAAAAACAGAAAATTTAACGATGCTTGATTTCACGGAATTTGGTAATTCCAACATTTTATCACTGGTTTTGACAGTCACTATTTTTACAAATGCTTAGCATTATATATTATAATCTGTATCGATACCTATAAATGATGTTAAAATGAAGCCTATAACCCATAGAATGTCAGAGTGTTCATTATTAAATAATTTATAACATTGAAGTTCGGTAAATTTACATTTAAAAATGAAGTGTTCGAACACTACTTCAATATTAATTTTAATGAATATTTCTGCTTTAAATATCTTTTTTTTTTCATACATTTCTTGCAGGCTCTAGCCCTTTCGAGCACTTAACATGAAAACAGCGAACAAAATGGTTGAAACAACTAAAAAACCTGAAAAAATATTATGTTTGTTTTTTACACAATTTTCTAACGCAAACATTTCATCATTGGTTCGACCGTCACTTTTTTTGCAAATGTTTAATATTATAAATTATAGGCTGTATCGATACCTGCAAATAATGTTAAAATAGAGTCTATACCTCAAAGAATGTCAGGGTTTTCATTACTCAATTATTTATAACATAAAAGTTTGGTAAATTAACATTTAAAAATGAAGTGTTCGGAATTTGAGATAAAACTGTACATTCAAAATTAATTTTAAGCGCATGTTTTGGAATTCTGATTTATTACAGTAAATAAGTCTAAAAATAACAGAAAATGCGCTACACCCCCATACTGGTATATCATTTGTATAACATATATACTATAGGAATATGAGCGAGCGAAACAAGCGAAACAAGCGAAACAATTGCAAATAAGCACGCATTAACACTACACCCAAAAATTAATTTTTAGCTCATGTTTTGCCATACCGATTTATTACATTAAATGAGACAACAGAAAAATACAACAATAACAGAAAATGTCATGATTGTCAAATACTGGTAATCATTTGTATAGTATACTGCTGTACCATACAGCAGTATAAGATTAATACGAGCGAGCGAAACAAAAGACAAATAAGCTTTCCGTATACTTTGCCACATACACGGCCCAGACCGAGATAGATATTACTCTCCTTCATGTGCTCCTTTTTTACTCTTAGAAAACACTTTCCAACTTCATTGTATAATCAGGTGCAATATTATCACGCATTTGCTGAACAGCATCACCAAGGGGTCAAAATCGACCACCTTGAGAATCCTTGGTTTAAAGCTATACACTTTCGTTTGATTAATTTCATGAACTATAAACAACAAATGAAAAACAATAAACCTGAAATAATTGTTTAGATTCAATGCCATGCACTACGTATTACACAGTCAGAAGTGCAACGAAGTACTTCAGAATCATTTACTGTTATTTTTGCAACAAAAACAACGTGATAATTGAGTAATTTGATGCCAAATTCCGGAATGTTATGGCATGGTTTAATGAATAGGGGCTTCAGATTCTGGACTGGTCAGCTTGTTTACCAGATCAAAACCATATCAAGAACTTATGAGCAGTGATCGTTCGAATAGTAGTTGCAGCTTACAAGCAGTATGAGTGATTGGAAGAGTTTAAACGAGCAGTCTACCCTCTGCCTAGAACGAGATACACACTACAACAAGGCGCAGCTTCGTCGAAACCACCTCGAATGGGCTCTTTGAACGGATTGAGAACTAAATATGACCTACGAATTAGAAACCTATTGTAATTTATGTGCAATTGACGTTAATTTTCTAAAGGACGCTCACGTTTCTCCATCTGGTTCTATAGTTATGAAACACTGGAATTTTAGTTTTTTGAATTTTTCGCGCCTGAACACAACAATATAGTTCGAATGGTCAGACTTATAAATGAAGATAGTTATTGTATTCCAAACTATATAAGGTACACCGGGGCAAGTTGAAATTCGGGGTAAGTTAAAATGGAAATCATACATTTTACTTGGAATGAAGGATTGACGTGATAAAAATATATATACTTAACATTATCTTTCAACCCACCTTATGACAGCCATCACCATAATATTGGAATGCCCTTCCTCAATCCTGTGCCTTGCCTTTGTTTAATTTTCATTGCTCGTGAAATCAATACAAACATTTCTGCACGTTGACTCAATCGGTCCGAAAACACTGATTTTTCCAAAAATATCGCCAGAATTGCACATCAGGCAATCAAATAGGGATAATCAAGTGTAGTGGTTTTGAAAACTGAGCTGAAGAATATTTTTCCGTATAGCTCTGAGCATTTAAACTCAGCCAATGTTTTTTCAACCCTGGGATAAGTTTTTTTTGACGTAGGACTACGTCTAACCGGAAGATATAGGGGGTGAAATGGAAATTTAGGCACTGAACAAGTAGGAAAAAATGCAAGATTTGGAACGCTTATAACTCGAGCATTTCTCAATAGATCGCAAAGGTTTTTGCATCAATTGATAGGAAATATATCTACGCATCTATCATAACGAATAAGATTTCATTTTTCTTGAGATAAATAATTGAATAATTGTGAAATATCAAGCATTGTCCAAATGCACAATGTGCCCATTTTTGATTGGTACATTTTGTGCTCCTCAAATCGTACCGACCAAAACGGGCAACCAGAGCAGCAGCGAAATAGAATGAAGCACGATTGGGAAGGAAAAAGAAAAAAAAAAGAACGAAACATTGGTCGCAGTCTCACACATGCGTAATTCTCGAGCCAGCCAGTCAACTTAAAAATCCCCGCTCCGCTGCCGTAACGATCATTCTCATCCAAACCGTACACCACATCGGTTCGCATCACAACACATCAACAAACCAACCCAAGCAGCCATGTCTGGACATGGTAAAGGAGGAAAAGTGAAGGGAAAGGCAAAATCCCGCTCGAACCGTGTTGATGTGGAGTTCCCCGCAAAGATAGCTAGGCCGAGCGCGTTAGTACCAGTGCACCAGTCCACCTAGCCGCCGTTATATAGTTTCGGCCGCCGAAGTGATCGAGTTGGTTGGTAAAGCTGCTCGCGACGATAAGAAAACCCGCTTCCAGAACAGAATACATTCGGTTCGGTGGACATCAAGACAACAACAGGCAGTAGCAGCGAGTGGCGAGTGGCAAACGCAATCGCAAAACGGCAGCAGGTAGAAGAAGGAAAAAGTTTGTTCTTTATACAAACTGCTTTGGTGGCAAATCCAGAACAAGGCGGCATCGAGGACGTTCGAAATGGTTTTTTTCAAAACCACGAGTACTAAGTTTTCTAAATTGGAACCATTTCATAAAACAAGGCGCTTTTCAGGGCCATTAAACCTTCCAAAAAAGAGTTTAGGAAATACAGTTCAATGCTTTCTAAAACAATATCCAAAATAATAATAAAACACATGTTGATTTTTTCATAATTTGTTTGCCAGGATATGATGAGTATGTGAATTTGGCACATGTTCTGAGGTTATTGATTTTCACCAATTCTTAAATTGCTTCTAGATTGAAAGTACAGTAATTTACACTTATCTCGACATTTAGCTAATTGGACGGACCTGTAAGGCGACATAGTTAGTTGGACATTTTTGTAAACATAGAGTTCGGGGTCCAAATTATGACCCCACATTGAAAGTCGACACTGTACCACTGTCATCGCAAATGTTCAATTACAGATTAAAATTACCTCCAATCCGATACTGAGTGGTGGTAATGCGACGTGCAATTGAATGTAATTTACTGTAAAATGTGTCACAAGCTGGATGGGAAGAAATTTTCCAACTGTGAAAGCTGTGGCGAGTGGCAAACGCAATCGCTAAACAGAAAGGTTTAACCGAACAAGATGGGGATATCAAGTGATAACAAAACAATAAACTCTTTAGATTGAAGATAATTTTGTGATCCTGAAAAGGACTCTTTTTAGCCTGCCTGTGAATCCAACGAGCGAACAAATCGTAATGAATGTATTTTTTCACGTTTCTTTGTTTTTAAGAGGCTTTAAACTTTGCAGTTCATTCGCCTCCAGCCCAGTGAAGAGCCACAATAAAACCAGTCCAGAGGGGACTGGCGAAAGGGAAACCAACAAAATCACTCATCAGACCTGTCCGCTCGACTCTCGGTTAAAGAAGAAGGTAGGAAGGGATCCTATGCTTCATAAGATATTTAATATATGCTGTAAAGAAAAGTAAGAATTTACTGATCCGAGGACCAAAGCAGTAACGAAGCACAAGTGACCTAGCGAAAGGCGTGTTCCAAAGCCAAAAAACAAAACGGCCCTCCCCAGGAGGATAGGAAGGAAAGGAGTGGAAAGGATTTGGGTGGGATTAGAGGAGTGGGAGGGGGTGGGAGTGGTATGGGAAGGAAAGAGGGGAGGAGTAGGTGTGGGGTGGGGTGAAATGAAATGAAATACAGTTTGAATAGATAATAAAATATAGTGGTTTTGAATTTAATGGTATATAGTATAGCTGAAAAATGGAGAGGTTTATTTAATGAATTTATTCTCCTTGGTGAGTGTGGCTGTAGGAATAGGAAGTTGATTAAAGTATAATGTAATGGATAGAAGATAGATGTGGGTATGAAAGTATATATTATATTATTTGTTATTTAATATTATTGAATGCGTGTATATACATGTATGAATACCTTCCTTCCGACCCGTACATACATGTGTATACACACATAAACACGCATACATGACTGTGAAGTGGCGAACTTTAATAAGCACTTTCCAAGGTATTTAGTATTTCGGTTTAGATTTTACCAAAGAAGTCGGTTTCTTTCAGAAACGCAATTAAATTGGTTTCTTGGGTCTCGTCTCTACTGAGGATATCTCGGAGACTCTGACCTATGTTGTGTCGGACTCGAGCATCTTTGGTATGTTGACATTCAAGTAAAAGATGGCTAACGGAAACCGGAGCTTCGTTGCAAGCACATTGGGGTTTTTCGGCTCTGCAGAACAAGTGTGAGTGGGTGAAGTTAGTGTGCCCAATTCGAAGACGGGTAAGGACTTGCCTTTCCCTACTATTGAGGCGGTCATCCCAAGGGAGAGTGGAATTTTTAATTTTATGAAGATGAGTGGGACGGCTGTTTATCCAGCCTATGTCCCAGCTTTCCCGGACTTGCTGTTTTACCCAGCGGACAATGTCAGATGGAGGACAGGGCATGTCTGGGGGATCTATTTTGCTGCCCTTGCCGGCCAGTATGTCGGCGGCTGTGTTTCCACGGATTCCTGAGTGACCAGGAACCCAGCAGAAGGAGATGTTTTTATTTGAAGCAGCCTCTTCTGTTTGCTTAATCCATGGGTGTTTGCTGTTTCCACTCAGAAGATCGTGGAGACAGCTAGCTGAGTCTGAGAATATTGTGGTAGGAAGAAACTCATGGGTGCATTCTTGGGTAGCTATTAAAAGGGCGAAAGCTTCCGCACTGAAGATGGAGCATTGCGGTGGAAGAGAAAAGCTACCAGTGTATCTACTCTCAAAGACTCCACATCCAACTCCATCGGCACTGACTGAACCATCTGTGTATACCTGGTGGTTGATTTGAAAATTGGATGCGACGAGGTTATTGAAGCAGGCTTTGACTTTTGGAGAAGGGTCTCCCGCTCGAACTGTCTTGAGAAGTTCAAGGTTAATGTTCGGCGGTTTGACGTTCCAATTTCTTCCCGTCGCAGATGAACGTTCACATATATCGGGAAGATCTTTGTTCGTGAGATTTTTGAACCATGTTTTAGCTCTATGTATTAATGGGACATTGTGGTCGCTTTCGGGGAGTGACAAGTGACGGATGGCTTTATTCGTGATGGCTTTTGTTACCAGGTGGGTGAAGGGAAGTTGCCCACTTTCTGCCATTACAGCAAGAGTAGGACTGGTGGGAAAAGCGCCAATTGCGAGCCGAATTGCTTTATTGTAAATTGGTTGAATGGTGTTTAACACCCTGTCCCCTCCACGGCTGAAGGTGCCTATTCCGTAAAGGATTTGTGGGACCAACCAAACATTTACAACATTTAGCAACGTCTTTCTATGACCAGAGGCTAGGTTGCCTGCGATAGACTTGATGATGTTCAATTTCTTTCTGGTGGCTATTTTGGTCTTTTGGGAATGTGATAGGAAGTTGAGTTTCTTGTCGAAAGTAACCCCTAGTATTTTCAATGTCCTCATTGTAGGGATCGGGATTTTGTTGAGCTGAAGATAGGTTCTCTTTCTGAGAGCTTTTCCGATATGTATGTGTTTGGATTTCTCCGGGGAAATTTTAAAACCTGTTTTTAGAGCCCAGTTTTGGATGGAGTCTAAGGTTTTTTGAAGCCTCTTTCTCTGAATTAAGCCGAAGCAGCTCGTAGAGATAAGAGTGATGTCATCTGCATAGACTATGACCTTTATATGGTCCGGGATAATCTCGAATAGAGATTGCATGGCAATGTTGAAGAGGGTTGGTGAAAGTGCTGAGCCTTGTGGGAAGCCGTTTTCTGGGATTTTTAGAGAAGATTGGTGGTTGTTAATAACGGTTTTGAAAGACCGGTTTTCTAGAAAACTTTTAACGAAGAGACCTAATCTCCCACGAATCCCCCAGTCGAAAAGGCTTTTCAGCACTGGGTACCTCCATGCCCGATCGAAGGCCTTGGATAAATCCAGGGAAACAATATCAATGTGGTGTAATTTTTCAGTTGCGTCGTCTAGGATTTTTTCGATTGCTACAAGGCAATCTTCTGTACCTTTTCCCGCACGGAAGGCGAATTGTCTGGGATCAATCAGCTTATTTGACTCTAGAAAAGTCGTTAAGCGTCGATTGACCATTTTTTCCAAGACTTTCCCAACACAACTTAGGAGAGTGATGGGGCGGAAATTGTCAAGAAGATGGTTGTTCATGTCTGGTTTCGGGATACAGATCATTAAACCCTCTTTCCAGCAACTGGGGAGGGTTCCACTGTCCCAGACTTTGTTGAGGAGCTTCAGAAGTGCTTTTTTCCCGAGATGGGGTAGATTCTTAAGCATAGGGTAGCTAATGTCATCAGGTCCTGTGGATCCTTGTTTGACTTTGTTCAGTACCCAATCGAGCTCTTTGAGGGAGAGGTTTTTGTTGAAGTCAAATTCCACATCGGTATGAAAATCGATGGGAATTCTTTCGCATTCCGTTTTGTGGGTTAGAAAGGTTTGGTCGTAGTTTTGATTGGAGGAGGCGGAAGCAAAGAAATCTCCAAACGCCTCGGCGATGATTTTCCGGTCATTGGTGTATTGACCGTTAATTAGAAGATTATATTCTTTGCTTCTTTTCTTTCCATGAAGCCTGCCAATCTTACTCCATAAATCCTTTGTTGACGCGTTGGGATTAATTTCGCTGACGAATTTAACCCAACTGTTTTGCTTGGCTGTGTTGATAGCAGTCTTAGCTTCTTTGCGAGCCCTTTGGAACTCTGCAAGCAGAGTGGGTCTCAGTGGGCTGTCCGGATGGGCCTTTCTTAATTTGCGTAGGGCCTTACGTCGACCTTTGATCGCTGCCTTCAGCTCAGGCGACCACCATGGGACACATTTCCTGCCAGGGATGCCACTGGTTCTGGGGATGTGCACCATTGCAACTTCTAGGACAACTTTGGAGAATTCCTTGGCTGTCCAATCTCGTTTAGCGGAGAGGCGGTTTTCAATGTCAAACTGATAGCCAGCCCAGTCAGCGTATTCAAATTTCCATCTTGGCCTTGTTGAAAACTCTGGAGAAGTTTGGCCGAAGGAAGTGAAGATTGGAAAATGATCGCTTCCGCAAGTATCATCGTGGATGTTCCAAGAAAGTTTTGAAGATAGTTTGTCTGATACTATAGTGAGATCGATGGCTGAAGTAGTACCAGAATAATGGATTCTGGTGTGTTGGCCGTTGTTAAGAAGGAGAAGAGAATGGTCGGATATGAAATCCTCAATGATGGATCCTTTTCGATCGAGGTATGCACCTCCCCAGGCGTATGAGTGGGCGTTGAAATCACCCATAAGCATGATTGGGGCGGGAAGTTGGGCGAACAGATGGTCCAGTTGGCCGCGTAGAGTGTTCGGATCGGAATCATTAGTGATGTAGATGCTAACGACGGTGATTGGAAAGGGGTGTTTAATGCGCACTACCACTGCCTGAAGATCAGTGGTAATGGGAAGAAGATCATGTGGAGTGCCATCTTTGATTGCGATTGCAACTCCGTTTTTTGAGGGGTTGGGACCCTCTTTGAAATATGTGATATATTTTGAGATGAAGTGTTTATCGAAGTTGTTTGGAGTCATAGTTTCTTGAAGGGCTATGACTGTGGGATTAGAGTTTGAAATAAGCATTTTCAGTTCTAGAATATTTCGTCGGATACTTCTGATGTTCCATTGTATCCCGAATTTCTGTGTTGGAGTGAATGTGTTGGTGTTTTTAACTCTAATTCCTAAGTCTTAATTGTGTGTATGTTTGAACTATTCAAAGAGAATTAGTTCGATGGTCCTTTACCCTTGGAAAGAGAAGCTTTCTTTGAGGTATTGGTGTTGTTTTTGTTTGGTGTAGAAGTCTTTGGAGTGTTTGTTGTGTTTGTGTTGTTTTTTGTTGAATGTGCGTTGCTGTTGTTGTTATTGTTGTTTTTTGTTTGATGTGTGTTGTTGTTGTTTTCTGTTGGTGTTGTGTTGTTATTTGTTGGTGGTGTAGTTCTTTGTTCATTCTTAGTTCTTTTCTTGTCCTTGTTTGTTTGGATTTCATCTTCGGATTTTTGATCTGAATCTGAAGATGATCCTTTCGCCATTTTTCTTTTATTTTTATTTTTGTTTGGAACATCAGAAGTGTCCATTGAAATGACTGATTCGTTTCCAGATTCCGTTGTTGAGCTGTCGGTTGTCGACTCTGTCATGGAAGTATCGATTGTAGTGTCAATTGGGGGAGTGCTTTCGCGGCTAGAAGAGGCCGAAGCGGCCGAGGCGCAGTTACATTTGCAGTTGCAGCTGGGTGTTGGCTTTTGCAAGTTGGAGAGTCTGTCTTGCAGAACACTTGCAAAAGTTGGTCCATTATTTTGACCGTTGTGTTTTTCTTTCGCCTCTTTGTAGGAGATACCATAATCGATTCTGATTTTTGTGATGTTGTTCTCGGTTTGCCATACGGGGCATTTCCTATTCGAAGAGGAATGGTCCCCTTGGCAATTCAAGCAAAATGCTGAAGCGTTGCAGGTTTTAATTCCATCCTTTTGTTCTGGATGTTCCTGTCCACAATTTCGGCAAAGCGGGTTCTCGCGTTTGCATCGTTTGCTAGTATGTCCAAATTTGTAACACTTAAAGCATTGCATTGGGTTGGGGTAGAAATTTCTAGTCCCAGCCCGAATAAATCCAAAATTAATGAAATCGGGAACAACAGTTCCACGAATCGTCAAAATAAGAGTGGCAGTTGGTACAACAATATTGTTCTCCTTTCTGGTGATGCGCTTGACATCGATCACACCTTGATCGGAAAGCTCTGTCACCAGTTCGGATTCTTTGATGTCCATGACATCACGACAAGTAACAACACATTTGCGTTGGTTAAGGGTTGGGTGGTAAATCACTTCAATAGGGGTTTCATCAATTAATTTGTTGATTAAGAGGAGCTTACCAATGATATCTTCGTCCTTGGCCGTAAGGATATATTGCGTCCTCTTCTTGTCGTCTCGTTGCGGTCGCGCTGTGTAGTACTTCTTTCCTACAGCGTTGGCGATCGTCTTACTCACGACGAACGGGTTAGTCGGAATCACGTTCTCTCCTGTGGCACGTAGTAACAGGATCTGTAGGTTGCCGTTCAGTGGATCGGCCCATCTTGGAGCAGTACGTTGGGTAGGTTTACCCTCGTACAAATTTGTAGCCCGGCCTCCCGGAGGCCCGGAGCTACTTGAAGCCATGCTTCTGCTTGACTATACCTAGGTTATAGTCAGCAGGTACGGATATAAAACCACTAAAATTCCTTATGGGGGATATTCACTAAGGGGTATTTTCCCAGAAAATCACACTTTGTTCCGATAAAGCACTTTGAAAAGCCACCAACAGGTGCAGAAAATTTCAAATTACACTTAATCTAATATTTGCTTCAGTCACTTCACTGTTTGTATGCGTGGTTTTTTTTTTTCTTTTTAGATTTTATTTAATAATTAAGATTCACTATTAGCACTACAGAAAAAAACTGGCAACACTGCCCGAAAGAAAAAAGGGGGCGTGGCGTCAGTGACGCCGAAAAAGCGCGCGCTTTTTCCGGCGAACCGGTGAGCACCGCCACCGCAGTGAACGTTTGTTGATATCCTTTTCTGCTATCCTCGGGTTGCGATGCTGAAAATCAATTTGTATTTAGGACTAATCAAGCCTTCAGAAAGGCTGCTCTAAGCATTTGATTAGTTGTGCGAGAAAACTCCTATTTTTCCGTACTCTTTTACAAGGGCGCTAAAAACACGACCGAATCGGTTGAATGTCAGTAGCACCTTCATGTATTTTTTTGCCATCGCTGCCTTTTAACGCTCATTCGTTCCTCTCGTTGGACTCGCCCCTTTGGCTGAGTCTGCCGATTTGTCTCTATCCTATGAGTGTGTACCGCTAGAGTATAAAACGCGCGGATCCGCTGAAAAATATATCATTCTCTTTCAAACCGTAAATCAGTGTGGATCGGTGCCGGAGCACCAGTATACCTAATAGCGGTTATAGAATTTTGGCCGCCGGAGTGCTCGAGTTGGCTTGCAAAGCTGCTCACGACAATAAGAAAACCCGCCTGCAGAACAGAGCCCATTTGGTTCGGTGGCATTAACTAGTTTCAGCGAGTGGCAAACGCAATCGCAAAACGGCAGCAGGTAGAAGAAAGAAAAAGTTTGTTTATACAGACTGCTTTGGTGGCAAAACCAGCCACCGTAAAACACGGCGCTTTTCAGGGCCATTAAACCATTCAAAGAAGAGTTATTAGAAGTTTTTCACAATACCAAAGCATTCTAAAGTGACATAATATGACATATAATATAAACTGTTCTTTTTGTTTATGCTTGTTCTTGAACTTATTAGTGGTTGGGGTTTTTTAAATTGATCATTCAGTTTTCACAAACCCATGTATGGTTTCCGAATTAAAAGTGGCTTCAAATTACAACACATTGTATGCAGGATTTTTTTTTATTAAATCGTTTATTTTTACAGGCTCAGTTACATAAGTTTAAAGGAGCCAAACTCCTATTGTATGCAGGATGGCATTAACGAATTTTCTCGATAGCAAGAACTGCTTTCTTTAGTTGATAACTGATGTTGAAAATTGACTGACGTTACATCTACATTGCATAGAGAAATAACTAAGGAGCAACACGATGAGCTATGTATTTCCTGCTGCTCTGTTCTTATTTTAAAGGACTTTAATCCGAAGGTCATCCGTCCCTGTATTTACTGTTGGTTTTTCAGAACGTTTATTTCTCGACAGATCGTAGAGTTCGTCTCAGTTCAACCTCAGTTCTTTTTCATTTTTATTTACTTTCTTTGCGGAGACTACAAATCTTACAATTCATTCGTCTCCGAAACCACAGCTTAAGGTACGGTAATGTGCTCAATAGTGAAATATATGATAGTGAACGAGCTGATGACCACCTGTGCATTCCCTATCACAGCCATCATTTTGATTGTACGATATGTGTATACGCCGAAAGATGCCCGACGTTGAACATTTAATAAGTACAAAGCCTTCAGAAAAAAATCAAGAATCAAGTTTGTAAAAAAAACGCAAAAACACAACACCAAAGGTTCTTTTCAGAACCCCCAACATGTTCATAAAGAGTAAACAGTAAACTAATCCATTTTTCAGGTAGATAGGTATTAATTCACGTAGGAGAAGAAAATAAAACAATATATTTAAAATATATATTTAGCAAAAGCTGTCCCCTTTGTATAGTCCTACGTCATCCCGGTTATGTCACCGACATTGCCCACCCGTCTTTTTTTATTAATTCGTTTATTTTTACAGGCTCAGTTACTTAAGTTTAAAGGAGCCGAATTCTTAAATATAATTTTAAAACTATATATATAAACAATTTTCTTAGATCTATGGTTAGTAAGGTGGAAAACCGATTACTCGCGGTGTACTCGAGTTTAGGAGGGTGACATATTTTTAGGAGAAGGATGGGATATAAGGAAATCGTAACAATGTTGATGAACACTCATTTCTTAAATCTATTCGTATATCTATAGTGTATTTACATTTCAACTTATTCTACTATTTATAGCAACGACAACAACAACAATAGCAACTATTTATAGGGACGAATTACCCGCAAAGGAAGGAAAGGAGGGTATAAGGATGTAGGGACAATCACACACGAAGATCTATAGCTTTAAGGAAAACATATATATGGGACATGTAATCAAGGTCTAACCGAGCCAACACATCTCTCACCGGCACATTGGGCTGCCTTCCTCTAGCCCGCTGGGATAAGTTGAAACCAGTGAAAACCGACTATTTTTTAAACATTGCTGCAGATGCCGGACGTTATTTGTCGGTGACTGCTGTATGAATGAATGATGATAATATAAAAAAAAACAATCATTTATATTTCGTTCCTCAGTATGTTCTACATAATCTATGAATACACAGAAATGATACAAGTAAAATTTGTTAATTTTCCAACTAGGATTCGTTCAAATATTACGTAACGCATTTTTTCTTACTATCTTAGACTTCCTCTTCTCTACATAACATGTAACAAATGGTTGTTTGCATAAAAATGTTTAGATTCAATTGGATTTATTTCTAAAAAAGTTTCCACACGCCATGCCCTCCTCCCTTTTTGAGTGCATTACGTAATATTGGAATGATCCCATAAATCTCATTAGTGGCCGTTTCGAGTGACTCTACTCTGACATGAAAGCGTCCAAAATAGTATTCTTGTTGTTATTGATTCGTATATTAATTCCTAATATGCAGTGTCCATGTTGTGTGTATTGAACTACTCTCCCACATCTCACGTGTACCAAACCCTATTTCCCAAATGTATAAATGTAATTCCTTCAATTTAGTGTTTAATAAATCAGTTGTAGATAGTTCGAAAGCAAATCCGCATATTAAACTTATGATAGTTTCGCGTTTCAACTTACCCCGCTCTAAGGGACAAGTTCAAACAATGCATATGAAAACTAAATATTTTCGAAATTGATATTTTTCCAAACATCCAGCATGAATCCCTATTTTTTGCCGAAAGTCATCTGTCATACCTTGTAAATGCTGCAAACAGATTTCAATTTAGTGATTTGGTGATTTTTAAGATTACTTTCAAGTTGAACTTCCAAAAAATTCGTTCCAACTTGCCCCGGTGTACCTTACTTCAAGTCAACTGACTGCTTACATATCACTGGGAACACAGAAAAAAAGAGTGGTTCTATAGTTGTAAAACGCAGTGTGTATTTCGGCAACCCGCAAACTGTCGCGCTGTGATTATGATAGCGTGCTCAATGCTGCAATGTCTGTCACGCCAAGGAGTAGAGCAAAAAAAAATATGACGAATTAATACGAACATACATTAATTCGTCTGCGCGATGATTTTCGTAGCCCTAATGATACCGGGAAATTTACATTTTCGAAGAATCCCACGAATAATCGGATTGCGTGCGAATAATGTGTGGGTTGTTTTGAAAATCGCCGCCCAGGCAAATGGCATACTTTCTGTCGGCAGGCTCTTATTTCATAAGTTTGATTCAAAATGGGAGGTCAGCGAAAATAACATCCATGTTTTCTGGGTATCCAATTTCGGTAATTATTTGGAATTTCATAGAAGTGCTTGAAGGAGTGAAATACGCTCTTCTCTAGAAGTCCTCCCATTGTGGCTATCAAACCAAATCTAACGGTTTCGGACGACCTTTGTTTAGCTAGAAAGGAATTAAATTGTCTCGAAAGCGTCTGCGACACACGGAGCGAATTTGCGCGTTACCTTTTAGGAATGTTCATATTAAAAATTGCTTAGCGTTTTGGGATTTGGAAGAATGTTCCAAGGAGCCTTTGAAATGCCCAAAAAGTTACAGACCTTACAATAATTATTAATCTGAATATTGGATTGATATTTTCTAGGAATAAATTTTTTTTTTTCGAGCCAAAACGACACCTTTCGCGTTTCACATTTCTGTTCATGGTTTGTGATCAACGTTCATATTTCGCACATCGCGTCGGACAGAACCAGTCACACCGCGCCATGTGATATGCTCTCGAATGATGCCTCGCAAATTATGATCCCATGATTGATGGGATGACGCTTTGGTGCAAAGCTTTTCCCAGCGTTAATCTCCAAACGGGGAAAACGAAAACAGTATAACGATTCGCCGCTGGAGCCACAGCAGGCTGGCTTCGCTATCATTGATTGGTGGAGGAAAAAACGGAAAGGGGGATGCTGGATGGCGGAGGATGTGTTGCCATCGTTTCCGTTTCGCTGTAGACGCGACTTTTAGGCTTGACGTTCGAGAGCAATATTGTATTTTGTCTCCTAAAGGGTTGAGGGGCATTTGAGTCGACATTGATCATAAATTACGAGCGTTGAGCTGACTTTGAAATGTTTTTGAATGCTGAAATTTGATATTCTTTTGGGAAGTGCTTCATAACAACTCTTAAAGTGTCTCCTCGAGCCGGCGCAAAAGTGATAACTGCTTAGCAGTTAACTGCGTTTATAAATAAATTAGAAGTTTCATGGAGTAAACATAATGAATATTGTAATAATTCGAACCAAATAACCATAATCAAGGACTCGAAGTTCGAACCGTACAGGTAGATTTTTTATTGATAATTTTCATCCAAACAGCACACGAAACAGTAACGAAAAATGATTGGCGATAAGTCAGAGAGGAGGAAGTGACATGTTTTTTTTGATTAAAGAAAAAAAATCAAAGTTCGATGATATGTATTTTGTTCCATTTTTTTAAATTTTTCATCTCTCTTTTCTTCACGAATCATATAATTAATAATAGCAATTACTGTAACGAAGAATATAAACATTACATATTACAAACGACCTTGCTATACAATTCAGTGATCCAGCCATCGAAAAACTAATTTGAATTTGGATTTGTGATATCTGTGAAATGACAAGATAGCTAAACGTTTAATCTGTTTTCTATAATTAAAATTTTATAGAGTTTTTATTCTAATTGTAACATATTTTCACTCGAGTCACCGTCTTCGTCTTGCGAAGAACGGTAATAGTTTTGATCAGATTTTCCATAACCCTCATCGTGAATTTGACTACATGGAATTTCAGAAAGTGCTGTATCACATCCCACCAATAAATTAGCACCACAAGGTATGCCTTCTGAATAACTATCATCAGCAGATGAATAATCCGATGGAGCTGACCGATAACCGCCGTATCCACCTTTTCCTCCGCCTCCCCCATAAGATCCACCCATCCCACTATATCCTCCTCCATAAGACATGCCACCTTTTCCTCCGTATCCGCCGCCTCCGCCTCCATATGATTCACCTTTACCTCCGTAACCACCGCCTCCTCCTCCATATGAACTACCGCCACCCCCGTAACCACCTCCACCTCCGTAACCACCTCCTCCACCTTTACCGCCATATCCACTTCCTCCTCCATATGATCCACCTTTATTTCCGTATCCTCCGCTCCCTCCTCCATAAGATCCACCACCACTTCCGTAACCACCGCCTCCTCCTCCTCCTTTACCACCGTACCCGCCGCCTCCTCCACCATGTGATCCACCTTTACCTCCGTAGCCACCGCCTCCTCCTCCGTATGAACTACTTCCACCTCCATAACCACCTCCTCCTCCTCCTCCACTCTTACCGCCATATCCACCTCCTCCTCCACCTTTCCCACCATATCCGCTGCCGCCTCCACCGTATGATCCACCTTTGCCTCCGTAACCACCGCCTCCTCCACCATATGAACTACTTCCACTTCCGTAACCACCTCCTCCTCCTCCACCCTTACCACCATATCCACCTCCTCCTCCATAAGATCCTCCTTTTCCTCCATAACCACCGCCCCCTCCTCCTCCATATGATTCACCCTTTCCACCATAACTACTGCTTCCTCCATAAGACATACCTTTACTGCTACTTCCACCATATGATCCACCTTTACCTCCATATCCACCTCCTCCTCCATGAGATTCTCCTTTACTTCCGTATCCGCCGCCTCCACCTTTTCCGCCATAACCACTGCTTCCGCCATATGATCCTCCTTTTCCTCCATACCCACCGCCTCCTCCTTTTCCACCATATCCTCCACCTCCTCCATAAGATTCTTGTTTCCCTCCATATCCACCGCCTCCACCTTTCCCTTCGTATCCACCACCTCCACCATATTCCCCGCCTCCACCTTTTCCTCCGTATCCACCGCCTCCGCTGTAACCGCCACCACCTTTGCCACCATATCCTTCACCTCCTCCACCGTGTCCACCACCACCACCACCTTTTCCGCCATATCCACCACCTCCACCTCCGTATCCACCGCCACTCTTTCCTCCTCCATAACCACCACCACCTACATTATAAGATTCTCCTTTTCCACCATAACCACCGGCAGTTCCGGCATATGATCCACCTTTTCCTCCGTAACCACCACCGCCTCCTCCATAAGATCCACCTTTACTTCCATAACCACCACCTCCTCCTCCATAACTACCACCGCCTCCACCATAAGATCCTCCTTTAGCTCCATATCCACCGCCTCCGCCATGAGATTCCCCTTTACCTCCGTATCCACCACCACCACCATATCCACCGCCTTCACCTTTACCGCCGTATCCACCGCCACTACCATATCCACCGCCTCCACCTTTACCGCCGTATCCACCGCCACCACCATATCCACCACTACTACCACCGCCTTTTCCTCCGTATCCACCACCTCCTCCGTAAGATTCTCCTTTACCTCCGTAACCACCACTACCACCTCCGTATCCACCGCCACCTTTTCCACCGTAACCACCGCCCCTGTCAGAATAAAGAGTTTTTGAAAAAGATCCCGCTTAAGTGTGTCACGGCATGATCCACTTACCCTCCATAACTGGATTCCACGTGGTCTTCACTATAAAGGTAAATAATGAACTTAGAAAAACTCGCCGCTCGCAAAATATCCATATATCTACCTAGATCGCGCATGCGAATCATGGCCTCCTTTACTGTATTGTTCGTGCGAACTGCTGGCGTCTCCTTTGTGGTACCCACTATGATCATGCTCTTCCTTCGATTTAGACTCGTGCACATGATAGTCATTATGCTCATGAGACTCACTACCGTGATCGTGACCGTGATCGTCACCAT
This sequence comes from Toxorhynchites rutilus septentrionalis, assembly GCF_029784135.1. NCBI lineage: Eukaryota > Metazoa > Arthropoda > Insecta > Diptera > Culicidae > Toxorhynchites > Toxorhynchites rutilus. The sequence continues at coordinate 219,264,234 of NC_073746.1, forward strand.
GTCCGCCTTTACCATATTCTTTCTTTCCGGTTGAACCGTGACTCTCATGACCTCCCTTCGTGTACGATTCGTGACTGTTGGCGTCATGAGCGCCTTTCCCGTACGAACCATGTGCAGCGTAACTTCTCATGCCATCATGTTCACTGGATGCTGCACCGCCGTCGTCGTCACAAATAGTTTCCGGTTCACCAGCTTCACCTACAGTGTCCTTACATACAGGCGCCCGCTTAACTCGCACAATATCAATATCGTCTCTACCTTCATCATTGGGTTCATCAGTCAAACCTAGCGCACCTTCTCTCACTAGTTCTTCTCCACCGTTTTTCACGATCGCATCCAACACTGAACTCGCCCCGTCCTGTTCCCCATCCAAAGTGACCGGAGATGCACTAACTTTCACTATAATGGCAAAGAACGCGAAGCCGAACGCGTACACCACGGCGTGCTTCATCCTCGTGGAAATCCAAATGTCGCGCCGCGAAAGCCCCTCAAAGCATACTAATTGTTTTCGAATGGTTTTCGCGCTTATAGGATGACTATAAATCGATGAGTAACCAATAATTTTGGTTTCTGGCGCCCAAAAATGAAGTCGTTGGGCTTTTTTTTGGCTTGCTTGCCTGTTTGCGCTCGCGTTCAATTTGTTTGTGCGTGAATCGCGCGGTTACCTTTTTTTTTGCGTGCTCGTTTTTTTTTGCAATTGGTAATCATATTGATGATGTTTGATTTTTTTATTCGTTTCGCGCTCCTGTCCCAATGTAATGTGGACATATTGTGCGTATGAAAACGATTGGTTTAGGGGGTGATGAAAATGTAATTAGGAGAATTTGATTTCAATATTGAGATGCGAACAATTATTACTTTACGTTTTCAATAGCGTTTTATTGAATACTACAAATCGGTCGTAAAATCAAATAACAGTTCGTGGAAAGTCATAATAGAAAAAGTAGGGCAAATTACATGCCTAACCAATGAAAAATATCCTTTTTCCAAAATTGATGAGTTTTGAGAATGCAAAATACATTCTACGCATTTCAAATGTTTTGCAACACAAAACACTTATTCTTAACATATCGATTTTGTGTGTTTCGTAACAGTTCCACTCGGTGTTTCAGAAAATAAAATTTTATGATTTTGTCGAACATGGTTTGTATTTTTAATGTGAGTCATTCGTCAACTGAACAACGTTTTTTCTTTCGCATAAGTGATTCTGTTGCGACTGTTTGACTCTATTGCGTGAAATTTCAGGCGATTTCTACATTAAATGATTCCAAGACGTTGCTTTGTAAGGCCATCCAAACGATCGATCGTGTTAATGCGATCCTAGAACTGTTGAGCGATTGAAACCCATCAATCACGATCTTATCAGTCAAAAATGTGCGAAATCAGGAATCGACAAATTCCCCTTGAGAGGATTGAGTCTACACGGTGCGTTACAGATCATACAATTAAAATTAAAAAAAAAATCGAAATCTGAATTGTTTGTGCGCTTTTCCTGACTTTTCTTTCCAAGCCGCAGCATCGATTCGCAGCTTGAATTATCACGTCAATTATGGTATCCATATCCATATGTATATATTTCTCTACTGATCCATGGATTATAAATACACCTATCCCCCTATTTACACGGTACCTGTTTTACACGATTTCGCTTTTACACGGTTTATGAAATAACCAACTTGAAAAATGTATATTTGCAGTTCATATGTAAGCAGGTAAAATAGGATTAAAGTTTTGACTACGAGTGCGATTTTATGTTCCAGAGCTGGCAAGCCATCAATTTACTAGCATTTTTGGAGTCTTGACGTGTAATTTGTGCCATTTTTTCAAGCTCTTAGAATGCCAAGAATATCGACAAAAATTAAAAGTAAAGGAGAGTTATATCTTCGGCTTTCGACTGGAAATCTCTTTATTAAACTTGATAATAAATAAAGCAAAACAAATCTACGCAGCTGTTAATTGAATCTTCTATCACTTAGTCTGAAGTCAAATCTGAGATCTTCACGAATACGTCGACTGTTTAACCAAAATCGCATCAGGAATGCTCAAGTTTTAAGGATGACTTTATACTACATTGTCGTTCGGAATCCATCGAAATCCAGGTCTGTTGTGGTCACTCAATGAATCAACCGAATCAACTGAATCATCATTCAACCCTAATTACATGGGTGGGACCTATGGTTGCTGGGATATAAGTTCCGGAACGGAATTGACACACTGGTTATAATTTTTATGAGTAGCACAACTCAAAAAAGATTTGTCAGAGGATAATAACTTTAATTTGCAAAATTCTGCATATGTAAAGCCTTAAGATGTCTGCAACAGAACCAATTCGTTTTATTTCGCATACTGGTGCCTGATGTGCTTTGTTAAACTTCAAAAATTATCTTAATGATAAATCGTCCTGCTCAAACCATTGAAGGGGTATGAGGTGGGACCATCATCATCATTTAAGATCGTTTGCGAGGTTAAATCCTTGATTTAATTTTGAATGGACAAGTGTCCTCGTGCATCATCACAAGAAACATTTATACTATGCAGTAAACATAGTTTTCAAAGGACCAAAAACAGGAACACCAACTAATGAACCTCACGATAGATCGATACCGTTCGGTGGCATATTGATCATCCCATTTCATCGCGTTTAGTGTTCATTTAGCGTATTATTATTGTTATAATGTCTGCAGTTTATCTGCCCCGTCATGGCTGGTGTTGTTTCGAATTTCATGAAACAGATCGACTCGATTGCGGAGCTCATTCTCAATTTCAGCTATAATAGAAAGCACCTCGGAGTTGCGTTCGTTTTTTTTTTGTTCTCGTACTGTACCGCGGAGAATTTTGATTAATGTTCTCTGCAATGATTAATGATTATAGAGAATGCGTTCTATTGCTGTCTCATATCTAAATGAATAATTTATTATTGCAACAGATGTTGAAGATAGATGAAAAGCGGAAATTCGTGAATAAGCTTACTTGGCTTTCCTGGCACACAGATTGTTCCGTACACAAATCGATGAGCAACTTGTCTTCGCAAAACGCCAGCCGACGGGCGAGGGTGTGAATACAAATTTACCATAATAGCGACATGACAGCTACATGTAACCCCGTGACTTCATCGACCTAATTTGATCGAAAACTAACACCAGCGCGATATCAATCTTCTTAATGAACCAACTCGACCACGAGAGAAAAGCTCGCCAGTGATTGTAATAACCACCACGATTTCCAAAAATCTTGCTCTTGGCTAATCGACTGCAACAAGTGAGGGCTGGAGGTATACAAGCCAATTTCCTTAATTAACCACGACACAACATATACATACGGTACTGGCGCTGGACCAGGCTCTATCTGTGGTAGCTGCTAGCGAGCGGTAATTGCCTGCTGCAAACTAACAAGGCTCGCCATTTATTCTGTTCTCCATACAAGTAATCGTGCAACCTAATCCATCAGCGTCACGATATCAGGTGGGAGGAGGGCGGTTTGGTTAGAAAAATCTAGCCCAAGTATATATGTACGTGTTGCACGGTGCAAATGCCTTACTGTCAGCGACTAGCTGGCATTTCACATAATATTTAACCAGTGATGATTGCTGTGCTATTTACTACAAGTCTCCGGGGGAACATATTCCTAGGAAACGGATTTTTCGTCTACAGTGGTTTCGCGTTTCCTGCATCTACTAAGGCGTATGTTATTCCAAAATTATAGTCCTCCCACTCGAAAATAAAAGCGGTTCGGTAATACATAGCGGGGCAATCATTTGGCATTGCAATACCATGTTTTTCTACGCTGCGGACTGCTTTCCAACGAATGCTTAACCGGTGTATTCTAGTCTAATAAAAATCCATGTTGAGCTGATTTGTTTTAGCACGGAATGGCAGAAATACAGTCGCTAGCAATTCGCGTTCTGCTGCTCCGTTGTTTCGTACAGTTTGCATTATATTTGCCATGCAGACAAAGTGCTCTTTTTTTGCTGATGTTAGAGCTGTAACTAGTAATGCATAGTGACGCGTGATGAAGACAAGTTGCGCGAGTTTTTTTTTCCTCCAAAGAAGGGCGAATTTCGTCGAAACAATAAAGTGTATCTTTTGTGACAGTGCTCATGACACTTTAATGGAGCTTATTTCCAACATGTTTGATGTTAGCACATTTGATTTAGTGAATGATTATGTTGGTCGTCTTCAATCCCGTGGAAACTCACGAACAGTGTTGCCACACGTACAGATTTATCTGAAATGGTACAGATTTTTTTCGTTATTTTTGGTACAGATTCTGTACGGTACAGAATACAGATTTTCGTCTAAAAGTACAGATTGGTACAGATATTTTTCCATTTGTAAAATTTCTTACATTTTAACAAAGCAACATTGAGGTCGACTTTTACGCCGCAGTATCGCTTGGTGCTGCTGTTCATAAAAGCATTTACAACGCAATGATTGATCAGATTCATTAGACGAAATTCCTTGCAAGGATCGTCCGAAAGGATTCGCGTCGGACGGTGCGACGTATGTATTGTCCCAGATCAACAGATTGAATCGTTTGTTCCAGGCTGAAAAACCTGAATTTACGATGCTACATTAAGAGCTGAAAATTTTTTATTTGATCATTCTCACTAATATCTGCGAGGAATTTTACGTTGTCTCAATGTCCAATGCTATTAAATAAGAAGATCAATTGAAAAGCGACAAGAATTTTAGGTTGGAATAGTAGCAGAAGAAATTATCAAAACAATGGACAGCGAAAGGCAGATCATTTCAAAGGATATTTGTCGCAGTTTTTTCATGGAGCTGATCTAACAAATGAGAAAAAGATTCGATTTCGATGATTCAACGCTCAAGTCTACGGCAATGTCAAATCCCAGAAACATTTCCAATTTGACTAGCATTAACGTTGTGTTGGAAGCGTTTCCAGTATTCTACAATGGGAATATACAAGATGTGGAGAATTAATTCTGAAGCCTAAAGATAAAATTACTCCATAAGGAAATCACAATTTCAGAAAACGAGCATGTGCAGAGTTTGTGGACAAAAATTGGATGCCTTAGAAGAATTGACGTTTCGCTCGTCTTTTCTACGCTTCGATGCCTTGTTTGTAACGTTCTCACTATGCCTCACTCCTCGGAAAACTGTCGAGCGATTTTTTTCAGAATATAATCAGAACAAAAATATGTTTTGAAATCGGCTCAGCAACGATACGATGAACGTTATTTTGAGATCAAAGGATTTGGTCAAACATCGTGGTGGCAGCTCGAAAATTAAATAAACCATGGTATGCAATCTAGATTAAAAAAACTATGTATAAGCATCATCACACACGAATGACTTGCAAATGTAAATGTAGTATTTGTAATAAATAAATGAGTATTTTTGAACGGTTTTATTTAGCTTGCCCTGTAATTTGTGTGTTTGCAACATGTTTATCTGTAGCGCTTTATCACATTAATAGAAATTTGAACCCCTTCCTGTTGAGCGATTGATCTGAAATTTGGAACACATCTTTATCTCTGGTGTCTTCATAAAACTGCGTATTTCATGATTTTAAAAATCCAAGAAGCCGGCCGCTACAAAATGGCGGTTACATATGGGTTTTTCCCAAACCCCATCAATATGGATATCAAATGAAAGGGCTTGACTAGTAGAACACATTTATTTATTAAAAATGCAAATCCAAAACGACCGCCACCACAAAACGACGGATTACACATTTTCTCAAAACCCAATCAATATGGGTATTATGCGAACTGGCCATTTATCTGGAGTCAATCAATGCGCGACAACTGCCACGACATAGAGGAGATGTGTCTAAAACGCACCTATCGGGCAATTTGACCTGCCCAATTTTCTCGTAAACCAGCAAAATAGAAATGCAATGGATACAGGCAATCGTGCTATTCAATGATAGAATTCCACCATGCAAGTTTTACATTTGTAACATGCTTTAAAAAAAAAACAAGAAAAATAATTTTCTTTGGAAGTGATTTTCGATGTAATTTTCTACATCATTTCTATAAGGTTTTTGTTGCTTGAAACTGATTCCGAGGCGATAACTGTACGTCATATTTATTGAGTCGAGTTCCCAGTGAATATCTCAGATGAAGAAAATGGTAAGAAAGAATTCATTTCCTTCTCAATTTGATATTTTCCGCATCAGCTTACCGTCGGGCAGTATGGCATACCCTCGATCGGGGCAATATGCTCGCCTTCGGCCGGATAACATTCTCACGAGAGAAATAGCTTGAATGTGAGGGATGTCAGATTATTTTTTCAAATATCTTTGCATGGTACGAATAAATGTCTTCAAATGTAATCGTAATGAACAAAAATGAGCAAACCATCTCGATATTTCTGACCATGTTCGATAAATCACACAAACAATTGTTTTCACATACTTTTAAATGACCTCAGTATGTTTTCACAAAATTAAATGTCTTCAAAACGAAAACATGTATTCACATTTGGCATCTATCACTGCTTACAGGGACAAGGCTAGTTCTTTAGCGAGTAAACATTTTTTTTTTATGACGTCATCTGATTCGTCAGTGTAAACAGTCGCCAGTTGTATTTTGTTTTCCGACTTACGCGTAAATGTTCCTGAAATGAAAAATCGAAAATGGTTCAATGCGCTGTGAGCGGGTGTATAAATTATGAAAATGACATTATCGGGCCAAAAAAGAGATTCTTTCGCTTTCCGAAAAACCGATAATTATGTTCTTTGTGGATAAATGTTTGTGAAGCCAACAGTGATTTTAACGTAGCCAAGGCGAGGCTATGCTCCGATCACTTTTTAGATGAGGACCACCGATTGAAGGACATTCTACTAAACACCGTATGGAGCAAACGAATGCTGCGGGAAGATGCGATTCCAAGCCAATTATTGCCTGCGGGAAACAATTTTGTTGCGAAAAACGAAATCACCGTATTCGAACGGAAGGAAATCGTACAGGAGACTATTTCTGAGTACGACAGGTAAGGAAATTTCAAAATGTTCCTCCTTGTTGATGTTCATCAAAGTAAATCCAGAACACATTGTTTACTTCAATCATTCAGATGACGTCACTAAAAAATGACTGATCCGGAGTAGCTAGCCTTGTCTCTGTAAGCCGTGGGCATCTATATTATGTGCTCAGAGAATGCACACTGAGAGAAATAATTAGTAAATATAACGAATTTTTTGGTAAATACTACCAATCTATAGTCATTTTCGACCGTACTAATAAACACATATGTCAAGCAGAACCATGATTCGGAAGCCCAATATCGGCTACATTTTCTCGCCGAAAATGCACGTATCAGAATTATATCCTTATTATACCTCCGTATTGCCTTATGGGAACAATGAAAATGGTTAATACGCGCTTTTCTCACCAGTTTTCAGATATGACAATATCCAAGCTTACTAATGTTATCGAGTAAAATATACTAATCTCTGGTAGGGATGCGGGTTTGTTGACAATATGTACAAAAAATTTGTACATTCTACTAATTTTGCATTACCAAATGTATTTAGTAGTTTTCGACCGAGGATTTTTCTAAGGGCAGGGAAACAAGAACGCGGACTTAAGAATTAATACACGAATACTGGGAGAACACGCTCACCGGAGAAACGGTTGCTTCTCTTCGCTTGTAGGCATGACGGGAATAGATTGATGGAATCTCTCATTCATACAAGCTGTTTCTCTGAGCTTCATAGTCTCTGAGAGAAATGACTCATGGGCATATTATACTTCTGCTGGGCCATTTAACACCGTATGATTGGAAATTTAGAATTTGGACGCCTTACAAAATAAAATTCGTAGTGCTTTTGTTATTCAGTATCTAAAATACAGAACGATTACAGATTACTGAGGGTTAACTAATCTACGTACTGACGTAGTTGTTATCTTAAATTTTAAGAGCACGGTCAACATAAATCCATTCTCGCTTAGGGGGTGCGCAGGGATGGTAAAAAATCACATTCAACGATCAATGAATAAGTATATCCCTCTAGTCGGATGTTTTTAAATCACCCCCAGCAGGCGAGGCTCTTTTATTCTTCATATGTACACAGAGAGAATACTTGGAACGGTGAGCTACTAAGATCTCAAAAAAACAATATGAGAGCGGAATCCCCACTGCTTGCACTCTCGAAGCATTACTTCTACTACTCAAATTTTATCGTGAGTGCAAGCCACAAACGATTAATCCCATTCCATAGAGCGGATGATGAGTTCTTGATCGGAAAATGTAACAAGAGACGATCAACTGAAATCTTACGACACTCATCGAGGGATTTTTAATTCTCTATTGCACAGACCGCAGTGAGTGGCTGACTCAGTCTCGTGTCGATTTTATTTTGCTGTCGTCTCCCGCCCGATAAACAGCAGACGGGTAATGGATGCAATTGATTAATTTTATTACCAGCAGATTTGGGCGAATCTCATCCCGCCCAAAATCGTTTTTAGATTCCAATAATTCTGAACATTCACATTTCTCTCCAAATAATTTTTCCAACAGTAATTCAATTAGTGACTTCACGAAACACCTTTCGAATTCGATTGAATTTCAGACCCTTTTTTATTTTGTAGATAAAACGGATCACATATTTGATTAATTCAATTCTGTGTGGTTACGTTCTTCGTTGCGAATAAATGTAATGAAATAGTATGGACGTATGATATTCATGTATCGTGGACTTCCGACATATGTGGCAGTAGATTTGTCGAACGACTAATGTTTTTTTATATCCCTTCAAACTTGTTGCATCCCTGAAGTGTACATACTGCTTTGACCGCAGATTTGCATGGTAGAATCTGGTTAATTTCAGGTATTCAGTCTTCATATTGTCGAATGAATACTGTTGGAACAATAGGTATCGCAGCAAATGATTATCAACATCCTACCTTATCATCAAACGGTATGCGAATAATTTCAGTGAACTGACGGCATTGGAATATATGCTTTGTGAGGACCACAAAATTATTATCAGAGCGAATAAACGTCCGACTGGAAGTCATGAACATCAATTCAATGTGCCCAAGATAAATTTATCCTTTGAAGGTCATTAACCTTTCTAAAGATGATCAGATGGAATATATTCCAATGTCGTCTGGAATAACCTGTCCAACACCTTATGATCGTAATATTGTTTTTGCTATTATTCTGATGTTTCATAACACGGCACTCTATTGATTATTCGCCGAAAATGAATAAAAAATATCCTTGAAGTTAGCCTACGGTTTTAGTAGTAGTGCAATATGGTGAGCCAGTCTCAGGATAAGAAAACATTTAAAAATAAAGCTTTTTTTTTTAATGAATCAATAGTAAAACAAAACGTCAAAAAATTTCTCAGCATTGTGATAGCAGATAATCATTATCCATTTGAGTTGTATGAGTATTCCATTCCCCCACAAACTGTGGATAGTCTATCTGCATACAAATTATGTAGAGTGCCACAATCCAAAAAAAAATATGAGCAAATATTTACGTTCTTAAACAAAAAAAAACACATGTTGACATATTTGCGCTAATTTATGTTTTTTTATTAATTCAAGGTAATCAAGGTCTTTTCTAGACACCAGTTTACTCGGCCCCGAAAAAAGTGGTCTGTATTTGGGCAGGCGGAAAATATATCTCGCAAGACCACGTGTTCGATGTCGTAAAAGCCTTGGCCAATAACGCATTTACATTAACTCATAAAATTAGAGATTTGAGAGGGATTATTGTTTGTAGTCTCTTGATTAATTTAAACACCATCTGAGAAATCCTCCGTGAAACATGAAACATTAAAGGCCGTCGTCCTATCTGCTGTAGCGCATTTTTTTATTTTACCCAGTTTCATCGAAGTAAACGCGCTCGGAAAGGAAAATTGAACGCCCGGATGAGAGAGCGAGAATCGTACGTCATAGAGACACTCATTCCCATGGAGCAAATTCTTGTTAGGAGTTGAAAGCAAAACGAGGAAGGAGAGTAACTCAATTATTCGAACTAGTTTCAGTCTAGCAATGCTTTGGTCAACTCAGAGTTACCAAGAGAAAATCATTTGGTTATGATGGGTGAGGATTAATAGTTAGTGGCAGTTTGCACAGATTACGATCTGTGCAGTTTACGATTAATCGTAAATCACATCATGCTCCCTTGTTTTCCATCCTTGGGGGTGCGTAATACACACTACTACTATACCTCAAGAACGCTGCCTTCGCAAATGATGACTTCATTCGGTTATTGTCACCCACCACACGAACGATGTGTAGCAACGAAGTGGACTGGTTGGGAACCGAACGGAAAGCCGACGGTTGAGGGGTGAGTGGATGGTGTGTCGTTACTCACACATCGTTATGATGCATGTTGGATAATTATATGATTGGCAGTTTAATGCCACACAGGTATCAAATGAAAGGACTTGACAAGTAGAACACAGTTATTTAAAAAAAGGCAAATCCAAGATGGCTGCTGCCGCGAAATTGCGGATTACATATTTTTTCAAAACAAAACTCATCAAAATGGGTATCAAGTGAAGGGGTTGACTAATAGATCACAGCTATTTAGGAAAATTCAAATCCAAAACGGCCACTGTAACAAAATAGTCAATTACTTTTTCGGACGGTTTCATTCAACTTGACCTGTTTGTATGTCTGTAGGGTTGTCCCAAATTAATAAAATTTTGACCTCGTTCCTTTAGATTTATTGATCTGAAATTTGGAACAAACCTCTATCTCTGCTGTAATTATAATAATGTGTACTCCATAATATTGAAAAATCAAATTTGGCCGCCGGTAAAAAATGGCTGGATGGCTTGACTTGGAGAACACACTACATGATGAACAACATCAATTCAAAAAGGTGCATGTACTTTTTTGTTTGTAATCCCCTCAATATCGGTATCGAATGAAATGATTTGACTAATGGAATACAGTACATCATCAAAATATTCTGGAAAAATTAGGTTAGGAATAAAAATTTAAAAAAAGTTGAATGGTTTTATTGTAGAGAAGTATACTAATCATACATATAATGTACTAAAAACTAGAAAATAAAAAAAAGGAAAATTAACTTTTCAAGGTAGATTTTTTTTAAGTCTCATCATTGCCCTAGATTGATAAAGGAAGAGATGTGATATCTATTAACTGTTACTTGCCTAATTATTTTCTAGCTTTTAGTACATTAAACCGTTTAACTTAAAAAGTTTTTTTTTACTTTTTTTTATTTAATTCAAAAAAAATATTTTTTTCTCTACAACGAATATTTTCGATGGTACGGATTTTTGGGAAAAAAGTACAGATGAGAAAGATTTTTGACACCTCTGGTACAGAATTCAATGTGGCTACACTGGTTGTAGGTATTATAGTTTTTGAGTTATAATTTTCTGTAAAAAAATGACCCTTTCAAAAAAGTAGTTTCTTTTTCGAATATTTCAAGTCTTCACACTCACAGCGCTGCTATCTGACATGGTGCTGCCAACTCCTAAGACGAGTTGGCATGAAATTCGTCAATGTTCCAATTTTCATGAGGAAAAAAAAAATTAAGAATTGTGTATGCTAGCTGAATAATCGAGCAATATCAATACTAAGAAGAAAAAAAAGTACCAGACGCGTAAACTATGACTATATCTGTTCACATCATCGTCTAACCTGAAGGTCGAAGTTCTTTCTTCGTTGCAAAAGTCGATCAGTTCAGTTAATCGCCATTTTTCATTGTTATTAGGATAATCAGCATTATGAATCAAATTGAAACGATTTAATTCAACCAAATGAGCAGTACTCATTTTCCCATCATCCATGAGTCCATCACAGCATTGGGAGGGAAATTCGGAAATTTAACTTCCCATCTTACGCTGATTTCTCGCTCCATCATGATAAAACAATGCCTCGAGGCATTATTCAAAATGCAAAATTATGACGAAGAGAAGTTTGATTTTTCCAGATAAGCCCAGCTGAGCCAGGTGTTCCTTCGCAGCAGATGTGTTGTGGTGGAACGAAAGACGATAGCGTTTAAGCAGGGCGTGTATACTATGATATGGCGCGTGATAACCGTAAAGTTTTATGATCCCATTTTCCCCCATTTCCGGTGATGGGTCTATGCCAGAGCAACCCACGGCCAATTACCAACATCCCTCAGGTAATAGACAAAACAAGATACAAGCGGTTTTTGGTGGGGAATTACACCTCCCACTATCAAACTATTGGATTAAATATTAAAGTCATGAGGTAACTAGATACTGATAATGCCTTCATTGGTTGGTTTGAGAGTTGGAGAAATCGAACACTCGAATGATTTTTCGAATTTTTGTAGCGGCGAATAGAGTAAAAAAGGCAATTAACGCAACGAAACATTCGATCTCAATTTGCTAGCCTTCGCACAGGCCACCGCCCTGAGAATCGTATCTCGCCCAATTCCGAGAAGTGATACGATAATTCCAACACAGATTGTAATTCGTTACACGACGCTTGCAAATTACGGTTTCACTTACCGTACCTATCCTGCTAATGCAAAAATTATAAGACAACCAACGCTGAAGCCACGGCGACACTTTGGTTCGCATACGAGAGGAAGAGAGCTCTATGTGTCGTGTGTGGGTGGCGAATTCGTGCAATTTTCATGACGTACCGCAGAATTACAACCCAACAGCGAGGCGAACGAACCAACAGCTGTCTCGCGCAGAACAGGGTTTCTGAGCCCCCGGAGAATGAGTGTTCTATATGTGCGAAGGCGCTCGTATTTTTTGTCAATATTTTTAGACTTCACGGTGGTGAAATGGAAATTATGCTAATGATTTCCCTTCTAATTCCAATGTGCCTGCTCCTGTTAACGGGCTGATGGAATCTTTTTTCTTCTCTCTTCACATTAACGCGGTGAAGCATACGTGTGGCGTTTTCGTAATGTTTGACGCGCAAACATTTTCCAGAACGATTGTTGTTTCTCTGCGTTCTTCGAAGCGTATCTGCTGAAGCACTGATTGAATATCACATTGAACAAAATCACCTGTACCGTATGCGCCGCTAATGGTTAGCTTGAAAACATCTGTACCAGAGTAGTGTTGCGTACTTCTGATCAACAGATATCTAGATTTTTTTGCTTAAAAAATGGTTGAAAAAATCTGAGAAATTTAACATTAATATATTCAAAAACGTTTTACGTTTTACGTACGTTTTCAAAATTTGTGGAAACCCACCCGAACAATAATATAATTTACTTCCAACCTACGTTAGGATTCAACTCATATCATTTACCTGCCACGCCACAGCGGGAAATATTATCTTGTTGCTATGCTTGAGATGTACTTTCGCTTGTGCCAACGATCGAGGTGAATTGTAATTAAAGACAAACAAACAAGACTTGTTTGTTTTGTTCGTACGTAGCGCAGCTCTTCGGGCAACAAAATCTTATTATCTGTAATCCTCCACAGTAAATGTAAGCTCGGAAGCGCTTAACGTGCAACAACGTTGCTCGATTGGTTTTGCACCGCAGATTTCCAACGCTAACCTTGAATTCATATTAAACGTGTCCTTGCGAAGACACGAGCGCTGTAAAAATCACTCGAAGTGATAAATTAGACCGTATAGTTGAATCCGAACAGTTCGTTACAGTTTGCGTATGTATTCAAGTTTAAAACAATAACGGCGAATCGTAAAAGGATTTCAAGTTGTTAAACATTACTGCTGAATTCAATCATCGAAGCGTATTCATAAAAATCGGATCGTTTGTCGTTAAACGTGTACCATTTTCCAGGTCATAGCGGATGAAGGGAAATCGTCGCATGGGGCATTCGCTAAATCCACAACGATGCGGAACCTCCCACGCCCAGTCAGCAGCAGTATCCAAGACACCCCTTCGTGGGTTGACGCCTGAACAGATCCATTAATGCCGGCTGGAGGTGTTACATGAGGGCTGTTATTGAATTACATACATTGGAATGATAATATAACCTACAATACATTCATTGTGATGAAATATAAATAGATATAAAAGTAACATCAATAGAATACAAAAGCTGCTATCTTAGCATCAACTCAAAATAAAGTGTTTAAGGGGGTATTTATCGTGAGCAGTGGGAGTTTTGCCGTTTTGTGGGGTAGTTCATATTTCATCTGAATCGAATCATTCTACCTATGCTGAATAAAAAAAAATTCATGCAAAAAAAGGGTTTCTTTGTATAAAATTAATTGAAGATTCCATCAAATAAATGAATATCAAAACTTAACACACATATGAACAAGCAAATTAGAATGTAACGTGATTTCCAAACTCTGATATAGGAAATCATTAGGAAATTTCGAATCCTAGTTTTAACAAACGAATACCTCAGGCTGCATTAGAACAGCTCTAGCTCCAACATGATAATCCAAAGAACCGGAATTACATACCTGTGGAAGAGAAAAAAAAATAGAAACGTACTAGGGATGTGAATCACTATATAATCATGTGATATAGACATTTATATTTCTCATTGTTTATAATAAAATAATAATTTCGATTCGGGAAAATTAATTTAGCCTGTGAAGTCATGAAGAATTTCATCATACACACAACAAAAAAATAGAGGCACAGAGTGCGACTTAAAAATTTTTAGGTGATTTTCGAAATGCTGCAATCAACGCATGAAGATGGGATGTACACCATTTTGAAGCCTAAGCTTTCAAGTTTAGGAAAATTTGGCGAACATGTTTTTGATTTGTTGTGTGTACGATGTAGTGCACAAAAATATCTAGAAGAAATAAATCGGTTTCTTTCAGTTTTTTAAAAGATTCTGTGAACTAACACCAATTTTTTCCAATTCAGTCAATAGTAAATTCGATTAGCGGTATGAGGCAGCTTTCATTTGCTCCCTTGAACGTTCCTGTAGGGCCTTTCAATACAAAGATATTTTAGTTTGAATGAAAAATGTCCCCTTCGTGATTGAATGATCGCACCGTAAATCGTTTTGAAACAGTTTCCAATCCAATAAATTCTGTACAAGGTTTATTTTTACTTTGACGAAAAAAAAATTCAAATTGATTGCATCGATCTGGAAAAACTGACAAAACCAGTTTTTTGTGGTGTTTTACACATTTTTTTACAAATATTGCAGTTGTAATATTTGCAGACAAATTTTTAGCCTGGTGTATACCCAAAAACCCCTGTGAACGATTCATATTGATACGTTTAGCCGTATTTTTTAGCCGATCGATCAAAGTTTACAGTAAATTTTTGGAGCACTTCGTCGCAAATTGTACCAGAAGTACAAAATGCTAAGCGTTCAGTATAAATCTTTCATTCTGAGAACGATTTATAACTTTCGTTTTCGTGCATTTGTGGGTATGAAGATTGCAAGGAATGATGATACTCACACATATACATTAGGGTGCCAATGCAACCATACAAATGAAACACAAATTTCTGCAATAACTCGAGAATTATTCAAGCAAACGAAACCAAATTTAGCATGTGAAGATTTTAGGGTGAAATAAATGTTTTTACGGTGGTTAGATACTCTTCCCCCTTTCTAAGGGGTGGCTGCCATACAAATGAAACACATATTTCTGCATTACTCGAGCAAATGAAATCAAATTAGGCACATGGAGGTTTTAGGGTGCAATAAATGTTTCTATGGTGGTTCGACACTCCTCCCCCTTCTCTAAGGGGGGCTGTCATACAAATGAAAAACAAATTTCTGCATAACTCGAAAACTAATCAAGCAAATGGAGCCAAATTTGGCATGTGAAGATTTTAGGGGACACGAAACGTTTCTATGGTGAACACTCCTCCCCCTCTCGAAGGGGAGAAGAGGGGAGGGGTCTGTCTATATTCTATCATATTTTTTGTATCAAACATTTATTCCATGTAACGAAGAAACCTGTTATTTGCAAGTAGTTGAAAAATCTTAAACGAGAATTGTGTCTGAAAATAATCTTATATTAAAATGATGAGTTTTGGTAGAAGTACTAGGGATTTTTTAGTAAAAGGTAAATTCAACGGGGTCGATTAGAAGATCAATCAATCAGTTCTGCGATTGGACTCATGAACTTGCGCTTAGTAAGAAAACGTGAATGTTTGAAGGTATTGATAACAATAAACAAATTTTGGGCGGGACGAAGTTTGCCGGGTCAGCTAGTATACTCTAAATTCCAAAGCAGGTATAAGGCCGTCCGCACACGCTCAGCTGAAACTCAGCCTCAGTTGAGAGCATTGAAATCAAATGGTGGTCCGTGTACGGGGTAGCCACTTGATGAGGTTGACTCAACCTATTGGAAGCAACCTAGCAAGTCGAGTTGCCGATATTTGAGGTTGATTTTCGTTACGTTTGGTTTTTTTTATTCGCTTTATTTTGCATGTATTTCTTGTTTTTTTTTTGAATATAAAAAAGAAATTTGATTTTTGATTCATCCCCTTAGAGTCAGAAAACACCTTTCTCACATGAAAAAAAAAGTTTATCCAGATTCTCTCAGAAGGTAATAACGGGCGTTAAATAAAAGATGAGTTTTTTTTCAATCCCATATAAAAATTTTTTTTTCGACGATTTCAGTATTTTTTATTAATAACATAATGTATTTTCTTCAAAAAAATGTCAGTGAATGTTTGAGTAAGGGCCGTGGTCTGCTGTTCGACGCACCTTTGTCGCGATGCTCTCACAAGAACGTTGTACGGCACTTACGTCCATTTTCCGGATACAATTCCGGATTCTTGTAGTCAGTTGCTTCGTGTCCTTGGCCCTCCAATTGTTTTTATACACTAGGGCACTGAGTGAGCCAAATAAATCCTCTATTGGGCGGCACTGGGGCAAGTTTGTTGGGTTACGATCTTTCGGCTCGAACGGTATCTTTTTCTCCTCAAGATACGCCAGCGTCTTCTTGGCGTAATGGGAAGACGCCTTGTCCGGCCAGAAGACGTACTTCCCATCCGCGTGATGCTCGTTCAGGAACGGCAGCAGGATTTTATCGAGGCACTCTTCTCGATAGATTTGTTGGTTGATTGCCAGACCGCTCGGCTAAAACCAAGGCTTGAAATGCCCCGGTCGGAAATGGCGATGCACAACATAACCTTTTTTTCAAACTTGTGCTTGAACTTGTGTTTCACTTCAGGCGGTGTGGATGACTTGTCGCTGGAGTAGTAATTATCATTTCCTGGAATATGCGTTTTGGACAGCGGAAAATAGCTTTCGTCGTCCAGAACGAAAGACGTCCCGCGGTAACTATTTTTTGGTCATCCACCGACACTGTGATTTAACTCAATCTGTTCCTCCGTGTACTCCGGCGACCTCGTCATCTTCCTGCAGACGATTCCTTCAATCTTGAGGGTCCGATGGATCAATACGTGGAAGCAGCCATATTTCCGACCGGCGTCACGCAGGCTGGTTGCTTCCTTGTTGTCAAACAGCTTCTTTAACGATGTCTTCCTCTGCTTCGTCATTATCGTCACCGAACGACCACTTCCGACCTTCCGCTCTACGTTCAGGGAACCCAGGATACGATATACCGTACTGACAGGTACATTTTCTTCCTTAAAATGTGCCACCGTGAACTTTCTTTGCTGGAAATGCGTTTCGTAGAACCGTACAATGCGTTCGCGGAGCACGTGCTGTTTCGACGTCATATTTGCTTTGACTAAATTCAAACTAGCAAAACCAAACACGCCTACTGTTTCTAGGGAACCCAAAGAGCAATTTTCTTGGAGAAAGAAAATTTTACGCTCTTTATTTGAGTTACTGAAAGGTATTGAAAAAATTCTCATTTTTTATTTAACACCCGTTAGACGATCATATTTGATGAACAAAATCCTTCTACGCATATGTTCGAATTACAACAATGACATAGTTATATTTTTTTTGTTTCGGCCTTTGTTGCCTCAAACTGGCTCTACATTAAAAAGTACGCTACGGAAGGCAATTCTGATGCTCTCATTTGAAAGATGAGAAAATTTAGTACAGGATATAGTAGTGGAACAACTAAACTAGTGGATTTCATTAACACTTTTTAATAATTTTTAATTTAATTTAAAATTAATAATTTTTTATGTGTTATAATTAATTTTATCCTAAAAAAGTATGTTAAATTAGATTGTTTCTATCAATTGAATTGAAGCTTTTTAACCGCTCTATACTTTGTTCTTTGACACCCAGCTTCTATATTTCTTAGTTTGGCTGCAATATCGATATACATAATTTCTGGTGAAAATTCAAGCAAAATCTTCAAAAATCACGATTTTTACCCCACTGTAAATATAAAAGCCACTTGAATTGCACCTAAACGCCTAAACCTAAACATTTTTTTTCTTGAAATAAGTCATATTTGAACCATACATTTTTTTTTCAAACTATATATAATCGAGTCCAAAATTGTATATAATCGTGTCTGTATATAATCGAGTCCGACCTGTATTGTTAACCGTGTGTATCGAAGCGGATCATTGTCTTTTTTCTTTCCCGTTTTTCTATGCAAATTCAACCTTCTGACAGTTGTTTTTGTTAGTACTCAATGGACTTTTTCACGCTTTTGAACAGCAGAAGTCCTCTTTTAACGAGGGTAAGAAACCTATGAAGTTGATGCAATCCGAGTCGGCCGCCGATCTGCCGTCTGAAGCGGCGGCTCCTCGCAAGTAAATCTGTGTTTCATCGATTGCCTGGTTAGTTGGAACCCTAGGAAAAAATCCTGTAGTTCTGTAGTCGGTTCACTTCAATATGCCGTGATGTTTATTTGACGATGAGAAATTAAACGAACACGGACTGTGGTAGAGCAGATAGCGACGAAAGGGCCCGAATGACTTTTGATTTGTGTTGACAGAGAAACTCCTTGAAGAAACGAAAATCCATTTCCAATTGAATGCGAAAGCCGTTGAATATGACTTCTCCGAGTCCTGTACGAGAGTCCATAAGAGAGAGAAAGTTTTGGAGAGAATTCAGTTGATTTTTGCTGCGCTATCACGAAACGATTTGAGAACATAGCGGAAAATCTGATTTACAGTTTGAATGCAAGATCTGCTGACATTGTAGTTTATTCAGTGATGATATTTCTAATACAATCAATTAGCTATATTTTTTCTTGGGACATATTTTGAAGTGTCGGAAGAATTGATTTGCTTTTTCCTAAGAAAGAAACGTCAAAAGGCATCGATATTTTCAACGCACTGCGTGATGTTTAGCAGGAAATCGATCCATTGTTGAAGAAATTTCCGGTGCTGAGGGAGCTCCTGATTTCTGTGGTAAGTTTAATTTTAACATTTTTTAATTTTTATGGACTTTTTACCTTGATGAAGAACGAAGCTTCTATTTGTGATTTCCATGCTTTTCTTGAAGATATGAATGCACAGAACAGCGGCATTCTATCTTTCACTTAAATCCGTGCGACAATTTTAAATACAAGTAATGTGTAGCAGATATAGCTTTCCTAACGAACATCACAAGCCATCT
Organism: Toxorhynchites rutilus septentrionalis; assembly: GCF_029784135.1. Lineage (NCBI taxonomy): Eukaryota > Metazoa > Arthropoda > Insecta > Diptera > Culicidae > Toxorhynchites > Toxorhynchites rutilus. Next base: position 219,283,584 of record NC_073746.1, read on the forward strand.
GAACAATTTGAAATTGGGCCTGCAAAATAAATCGGTTCACAACTCAACCAGATCAAAAACCAAAAACGATAGCAAATTCATGTTACTCGAAAAAAATGGGAGAATTAAATTTTGTCCATTTCGGACACTGAGAATTTCCACAGTATCGTCAACTAGGAAATGCGTTGGCGCACTCTAGGCGATGGAAGCTGATTTTTCTCGCAGATTTGGAAACATTAAACCACAAAAAATAATTCTCCAAATTTGTTCTATTTCATTCAGTTTCCTTAATGAATATGTCCCTTAAAAAATGCAGATGGAACTCATTTAAATGTAGTGTGATTCAGAGCTGCGTACCAAATTCGATAACCACGATCTTTTGAATTGTGCTCCCGTGGCCGAGTGGTTAGCGTCCCACATCATCATGTCGGGGGTTTGGGTTCGATTTCCATTCTGGCCGGGAGATTTTTCGTTAAAGAAATTTCTTCCGACTTGCACTGTGGTCACGCATATTCTAGAGATTGCCACTCCAGAATACATTCAGGGCGTGTTATCCGGCATAGAAATCTCAACTAAGTACTACTGATAAAAATGACGAAAACAATACCTACGTTGAGAAGGCAAAAGTTCCACTGGGAACGTAAGTGCCATCCAAGATCTTTTGGATTTCTTCTCTAAATTTGTTCCAGAAGCGCGATTTTTAGAACTAACAAATTGCTTCTTTATTTGAATCCACATACATTCGAGAGAAATTACTTTTCGTTATAAAATAAGTGCAAATCAATAAGCTAAATAAATTATCACCATTTGGAAAATTCATTTCAAGTAGCAACATGTAACGTCTAATAAACTGTCTAAAAAAGTTGTCTTGATAAAATCGAAAGGGTGTTGAAGTATGTTTTGTATTCCAGCATTTCTATGTTGAAATTTATATCTATAAAAATGGATTTCTGTCTGTCTGATTCTTATGGACTCGGAAATTACTGAACCGATCGACATGACCTACATAAAGGGTGTGTCACATCAAATTGCATCACGGAAACGCTGTAGAAATTCGCCCAGTAGACCGATCCTTTTGAAAATTTTAGACAGTAAAATAAAAACTATTAAACAACTTTTGGCATTTTCTTTTTATTCATACTTCGAGCCCAAGCCCGTATGCTCGCACCTTTCTCTTTACCCCGTCCATAAGGTTCTGTACAACGTCAGGTTGTAGTTTTTTTTGAACAGAAATCCATTTTCTCTTGAAGTCCGCCTCCAATTTGACAACTTTTGGGTTCTTCCGGAGGCCTGCTTCATAATTGTCCAATATTTCTCTATTGGGCGAAGCTCCGGCGCGTTGGGCGGGTTCATTTCCTTTGGCACGAAGGTGACCCCGTTGGCTTCGTACCACTCCAACACGTCCTTTGAATAGTGGCACGAAGCGAGATCCGGCCAAAAGATGGTCGGGCCCTCGTGCTGCTTCAATGGTGGTAGTAAGCGCTTTTGTGGCACTCCTTAAGGTAAACCTGCCCGTTTACCGTGCCGGTCATCACGAAGGGGGCGCTCCGCTTTCCGCAAGAGCAGATCGCTTGCTTGTACTTTTTGGCAAACTTGGATAGTTTCTGCTTGCGAATCTCCTCCGGAACGCTGAATTTGTCCTCTGTGGAGAAGAACAACAGGCCCGGCAGCTGACGAAAGTCCGCTTTGACGTAGGTTTCGTCGTCCATTACCAGGCAATGCGGCTTCGTCAGCATTTCGGTGTACAGCTTCCGGGCTCGCGTCTTCCCCACCGGACCGAACTTCTCGGATCACGTCTAAACTGCTTAACTACGCGCTTGTGATCTTTTTCACTGACGGAGCATCCATTTTTGCCGTTCTTCACCTTCCGGTCGATGGTTAGGTTCTCGAAGTATCGTTTTAGTACTCTGCTGACCGTTGATTGGGCGATTCCCAGCATCTTACCGATGTCCCGATGTGACAACTCCGGATTCTCGAAATGAGTGCGCAGGATTAATTCACGACGCTCTTTTTCGTTCGACGACATTTTTCCAAATTTACGAAAAATTGACAGTGAAGCATGGCCAACGTGATTTATACACTTTTATCTGATTATAAGCGAAAGCTGAAGATATAATTCCTAAAAATTAAATTTCTACAGCGTTTTTTCCGTGATGCAATTTGATGTGAAAGACCCTTTACCAAGGTTTTTTTGGGGCCGGGGAAGGTTATTATGATAGTTCGATACCTCTCCCCCTCTCTAAGGGGGGACTGCCATACAAATGAAACGAAAATTTCTGCATAACTCGAGAATTAATCAAGCAAATGGAACCAAATTAGGCATATGGAGGTTTTAGGGTGCTCAAACTTTTACGATTTTGCGAAAATAGTAAATAAGTCCCACTCGTAAATTTAAGACGTCCATTTTCATTGGCACTCTAATGCACATCGTTACTCATGAGTTTGTTTTTACACCGACATAAATAATCAACAACTTTTGTTAAATTTAATCTGCCATAATATCCTAACATATGAAGATGCTAATTAGACATCTTTTGAGAATTCAATAAATCAATGGACTATCCAAGCGAATTCAAAGGGTTATCACTTATTTTGTATTCTTTGCAACTAGCTCAACACTCCTACCCCAACTTTTCCTTTTCCTTACTACGTCCATGATTATCCGAAATGTGATATTATATATGATACACTGTGGATAACCGGTTTTCAACATACTAAACGGACTCTGCTCATCTTAGCTTCATCCATCTTTCATTGAATTATCATATTAGGTATGTTTAAATATTAAATCAGGTGCCCTTGGGCCAAGTGGTTGGCGTCAAACCTAACATGCCGGGGATTCAGGTTCGATTCCCGTTTGAGTCGGGGGAATTTATCGTCAAAGGAATTTCCTCCGACATGCACTGTGGCCACACGTATTCTCTATAGCTTGCTACTCAGAAGGCATTCAAAGCGTGTTATTTGGCATATAAATCTCAACTAAGGGACAATAAAAATGACGCGAGTGATACTACGTTGGGACGGCGAAGTTCCTCTGGTAACGTTAGTGCTATTCAAGAAGAAGAAATATTAAATCAATTTATTCATTCAAATTAAAAATTTTCAACGTATATAAATCTGTTGCGGATAATTGGAACTAGTATGGAACAACCCCTATTTCAGCCCCCTTCTCTATTACTAACGTTAGAACCATTCCATATAAACGTAATATATTGTCAGATTTGGTTCCCTCACTGGAAAACGATGTCCTACGTCAAAACAACAATAACAGGTGCATGTGATGAGAATATGCACAAGCCCTCTCCACTATTACGTCGAGCATCTAACTTGACTTGATGTTGCGAACAAGATCGCACCTCTGTGTAGGACATATAGCATTCATAACACACTGTCGACTCTTCAAATCGGTTTTTCTCTCGTTCTTTGCTTCAATCAAAATCGCTGCGTGGGACATCAGCATTGAGAAATACTATTGAATGTCGTCAGCCGTAGCGGAAATGGAATCTCAATCGCTTTATACTCTGAACATAGCAAAAAGTTGAAAATGATCGGAACATGAATTGCAATATTTTCCGTCTCCTCAGTATCCTTAGAACTATTTACCACTGCATTTGTATTTCGAGTGAGCAGTTCACACGTGTCTGACTCGCAACGTTATATTAAAATTGCTCTAACGGTTTGCAACAACGAAAACAGAATTTATCGCAATTCTACTTTTTTTTTCGTTGTTGCACGGTGTATATTAGAAAGTTTCAAATTGTGCTTCGCTGCAACGTTAGTTGCTCGTTCTGAACTGAACAGTTCTGAGCACAGATTGGACCAATCAGAACGTGGGGTATTCGTTTTGGTAATATTTTTCAATTTTCAATAATTCAATTATTATTTTAATTTATTATTATTCAATTATTATTTGTTTCAACAAAATAATAATTTTAATTACTATGATAGATGCGTAGAAATATTTTCAATCGATTGATGCAATCATCTATATTGCAGAATTACAGTGGATTTTGTAAATCACTCTAAAAATCCAGTTTTTTGCACTTTTTTGAAGTCGATGCAAAAAAAAATAATTGTTTTGCGTCAAAGTAACAAATTATCCTTGTGTAGAATTTATTGGAGTTTTCACAACTGCTTTTCGATTTGCGGTGCGATGGTTGTTTATTAAGTTATTCATCATCAAAACGAAGGAGTAATTATTCATTAAAACTGAAATATATCTGTGTGGGAAAGTCCTACACTAACGTTCTTGGAACTAAATAAAAGCTGGTTGATAATTTTAATTGGATTTGCTGTTGAGTTGGTTAGCAAAAAATTGTGTTAGTCCAGAATATTCTTTAAAAAGCCAAGAAAAATCTATTTTCTTCCCGATATTGTTGCCCACTACACCTACACACACCAAGATAGAAACATTTACGTAAAATATTCTAATATCTGAATGTTGTAGCTTCAAAATGATGCGCATCCCATCGATATGCGTTGATTTTAAACGAAGTTACAGCATCTCAAATATCACTTAAAATTCTCCACCTCGCACTCTGTTCCTCTAATTTTCATATATTAACTAGCTGACCCGGCAAACTTCGTCCCGCCCGACATTTGTTTTTTGTTATCAATACCTTCAAACATCCACGTTTTCTTACTAAGAGCATGTTCATGGGTCCAATCGCAGAACTGTTCATTGATCGATCCTCTAATCGACCTATTTAATTTACCTTTTACTATAGAATTCCTAGTATTTCTAACAAAACTCATCGTTATAATAACAGATTATTCTCAGACACAATTCTGTTTCAAGATTTTTCAACCACTTGCAAATAACATGGTTCTCCGTTACATGGAATAAATGTTTCATACAGAAAATATGATAGAATAAAGGCAATTCCCTAAATCGGACAATTCCTTATTCGAGTTCTGCTCTTATCAACACGGCGATACTCTTGTATTGATATAGATAGAAGAAGGTATAGGAGTGCGTTTCGTCACATTGAAATCCATTTCCAGTTTCGAACAAAGATAAATTTCGCTAGCGCAAACATTAAATATACTAACAGCACTTGTCACTTGTTTTTAATTGTAGAACATATGGGAGTTTAATTTTCCGAATTTTCCCTTTTTCCTTCAGAGTTTTCCGAAATTTTCAATTGTTATGTTCGGTTGAAATATTTTTCGTTGAAATATGTGTAATATTTTTATGGGAGTCCCTCTCCATTCCAGAGGAGGCCATTATAGAAACATTTCTCATACCCAAAAACCCTCACATCCCAAATTGTGCTAGATTAGTTCTCAAGTTATGCAGAAATTTGTGTTTGTGTGCCCCCTGTGATTTGTGTTTCATTTGTATGGCAGTATGGCAGGGAGTGTTTAACCACCATAGAAACATTTATTGTACCCTAATACCTCCATATGCCAAATGTGGTTTCATTTGCTTTATTAATTCTTGAGTAAAGCAGAAATTTGTGTTTCATTTGTATGGCGATTACATACTTGCTGAGTAGTTCAACAATCAGGGAGGGTTCCACAAACTCATAGATCTTCATAGTTCCATTCATACTGTTGTATTTTATGATTGCAGTCTCCACAGTTCGGTAGCGAAGCTGCGAATGACGTAAACTCAATGCATTGAAAGGTTCAACTTGTTTCTTCTTCTTCTTCAATGGCACTAACGTTCCTAGAGGAACTTCGCCGTCTCAACGTAGTATTACTTGCGTCATTTTTATTAGTACTTAGTTGAGATTTCTATGCCAAATAACACGCCTTGAATGCATTCTGAGTGACAAGCTCTAGAATACGCGTGATCACAGAGCAAGTCGGAGGAAATTTCTTTGACGAAAAATTCCCCCGACCAGAACGGGAATCGAACCCGAACACCCGGTATGTTAGTTATGACGCTAACCACTCGGCCAAGGGAGCACAACTTGTTTACCTGAGGCGAATACATGATTTCCAGGGCCATAGTACCAACGTTTTTGGTATAAAAAACAAGCTCACGGTTCGCAGTACGAAATGTACCGTCTAGAAATTCACATCACTGGACAGGATTTATAAGTAAATCCTCAGTCTGTCACCAAATAAATTGTTACAAGGCGCTGCCCAGAAAACGTGATGTGTAAAAAACACAATCACTGACCGATCTTGTTGTCGAAATTTTGTATCATATCTAATTTAGAAATCGAAAAGTTATGAAAAAATATTAAATTCTTATTTCATTTTAAGCACCATAACCTCTGAACGGTTAAAAAAAGGGTATGGCGTTGATTACATCTCCTCCACACTTATGTCCGAACGATTTTTCGAGTTTAGATGAATGTTCTTCAACACCACTAAGGAACAAAGCTATTGATCCCCAATGAAACCCTTTTACGCCTTAATTTACCGAAATGGGTAAACAAAAGTATGTTTGATTGGAGCCACAGCTGATAGGGGACATCGAAAGGCGATATCGTCGGAAAACCATCTACAAATATTTACGACAAAGCTTTTGCAGCTCGAAGTGCATTTACTGTTCCGAAATGAATCGGCAAAATCAATGCGTGCAAAAGATCCTACTAGCATAACATTTGATACAGAAACAATAAAACAACAAAAAGCGAACCATGTAGTGGTGCACTAGAAGAGATCATCTTACCCGACCAAGATTAAATGCCTGTGGTAACCATCCAGTAGTAGCTCCACATAAGGAAAAAGTATGGGAGTGTTGGGTCGTCTCCGTGTTGGACACATACACCGTTCCGGATTGTAGCAGATTATAAAATCACACACAGAATGAGTGCCACAAAGCCAGGATATCTCTACCGGATTAAATGTTTGTGGGTATGACAAAAAATGGTGAAACCGAATAGCACTAGTTATTCATAGCAGAATACGGAATTGAAAAAATGTGCAATATTGAATCTACAAATGAGCGGAAGTGGGAAACCTTGGAACACAACGAAAGCGAAAAATGTCAACGGAAAAACACAAACATCAAAATTGCACAATCGGCCAAGCACTCGCATGTCAGTCTTCGCTTGCATTAAATACCTACCCCACATCAAAAGTCAGCTAATCAGCTAAACAGATGAATTGCCCGAAACGGCCGTGCCTTACGTACACCCATTCAAAACCCAGAACCTCGCAAGCACCCAGTAACTTGGGTCATTTGCCGCAGCAACATTTGCAAGCGTCAACAAAATTGATATGCCGTATCTTATTGCTCCATCGTCCCATCGACATCGCCCTGTTGACAAGGGGCGAAAAATAAGCCCTGTAACAGCAGAGAGTTATATTTCACCACAAACAGCAAAACTCGACCCGGGCCGATGGGTGACATGCTTTCCAGTGTGCCAACCCGTACATAAATTAGCTCCTCCCCGACTGAGGTTTCACTGAGTTATTTTCTTCAATTTTGGTTGCTGGCATTTTATTATTGGTTTAAGATTTCTATCTACACGACATGTGCTTCCATAAAATACCAGGAAAGGAGTTATGTATCGACTTTGTTGTTGATAGAGATTTTACTGTTTTGAATCGCATGGAAAGATTTTGCAGTTTGATTGCGTCTAGCGTCCAGACATCCGTCCGCCGGACTTCGACGAAAACTGTGACTCGGATTCCCCTCAAGTGTTTCCCACAATAAACAACATCGAAATGGAAAACAAACTCCTCAGACTAAGAATGGTTATTTAGCGAATGCTGGGTGAATCAACCCCTCGTTCGGAAATGACACTTCATGGCAGATGAAGCGAGGGTGGAACGCGCCAACGAAAGGGTGTCGCTCTCAACGACTTTCGCTTAGAATATATAGGATCGTGATCCGGGGTTTTCTTTGAGCAAATGTCGGACGACCTTCACTTTTAATGTCCAATAACAAACGATGAATATGAAAGTGTGTAGCGAAGAGCGCCCTCCGCAATTTGGCCCCTCCGTTATCATAAATTACGAATGCTTCCGAGTGTGTGGTGGCGATGGTGGTGGATGTGTTGATGTGTTCGCATGTATGGGTGGCCGTAAGTGCCAGCTCAAATTTGGGGGAGTTAGATATATATAGCGTACTTGGCATCCAAAAGTCACTAAATGAAATGAATTGGGGGATTTTTAGTGCCACCACCGCCAAAGGCACGTGTGTCGAAGGAATGCGTTGCGCGTAATCAGGCCGGGGCACTTGGGTTTATGGCAACCGAGTATTGGAATGAATAAAATCGCATACGGATGGTTTGGTTTAATGGTCGCAATTAAATTTGTTGGCCGTTACAATGTTGATTCAAAGGGCTTATTAGTAAATATGTCAGAAATGGAAGTATCCATAGATCTACTGTTTGATGTTTCGGATACGGATTTGTAGGTGAATAAGATGAAATTTAAAACATTATCTACGGATTTATACGACTTTTTCGTGGAAGATAACCCTTCCGCTACCATTTCGGTTGGTTACTTTTCGATGCCATCTGACAGACTGTCAGACTTATCAATTCATTTGTCAACTGCATTTAGATCAGAGCAAAGACTACAACAAGGAAAGCTGCCCAAAGAACCAGTGCTTCATAAAATACCAGAAAAGATATTCAATCAACAGCTGAAGGAATATCTCTTCCAAAACAATTCACTTAGTTCAAACTAACTCGAATTTATCTCAAAGTCGAACACCGAATTAAAAACACCAAAGCGAATTGTTTTTATGATTGAAAGTTTGTTTTATTTTGCTAATTAACAGAAAAACTTATTTACTTATTTACGGTATAAACATCGAATGTGCAACTCAATTCGTTCTGTTTTTTTTTTTGCATGAAAAACACATTTATTTGAATGAGCCACTACTTTTCCCATCTTTCTGCCTTTCGGGTCCGAGGGAAACAACCCAATGTGTCGTTGCGGAATGTGTCGGCTCGGTTATACCTTGACTTTTAATCATCAGTATAGTACAAATCTCTTTATGTCTCTTCCTCTCCATGACAAAAAATTGTCACCCTACTAATCTCGCGTCGTCCGCCAGTAATTGTTTCACCACCCTATTAACCGTAGAATAAGCAAAATTGTAAATATACTTTAGAACTAAAATTAGATATAGAATTTGGCTCCTTCAACAGAAGAGGCAAATTTGAGCCAGAGGGCGGGTGAACCAAAATTTACTTGGGGTAAAACTTTGTTTTTGAGTTTTATCAGTACAGGTCGGACTCGATTATCCGGAGTATTTTATTTTTGATTTTTTTTTATTTTTAGATCGGAAATTTTGAATAATTTGTAAAATAATTCCATATTGAATAATCAATATCAAATGAGGGGGCTTGACTAGCAAAACACAGTTATGTATGCCAAGATGGCGGCCACTACAAAATGGCGAATTACATATTTTTTCAGAACCCCATCAATATGGATATCAAATGAAAGGGATTGACTAGTTGAACACAGTTATTTACGAAAAATCAAATCCAAAATGGCCGCCACCACAAAATGGCGCCATATTCTTTTTTTTTCAAAGCCCCGCCAATATGGGTATCAAATGAAAGTGCTCGACTGATAGAACACAGTAGATCATGAAAAATCCAAATCCAAGATGGCCGTAGTTCTCAAATAAACAATTACTTTCTAATGATTTCATTCAGCTTGCCCTGTTTGTACGTATATTTGAGTGTTTGTAGGGTTGTCCCACATTAATCGAAATTTGTCCCCGTTCTTGATCACTGATTGATCTGAAATTTGCAACATACCTTTAATTCTACTGCTCTTATAATATTGCGTATTCCATGATCTTAAAAAAATCAATTTGACCGCCGCTAAAAAAATGGCTGAATGGCTTGACTTGGAGAATACACTAAAAAAAAAAAGAAATAAAAATGTAAAAAAAAAGTTGAATGGTTTTATTGTAGAGAAGTATACTAATGATACAGATAATTAAAATAAGTAAAAAAAAAAGATTAAGTTCAACGATTTAGTGTACAAAAAGCTAGAAAATAATTGGACAAGTAGTAGTTAGTAGTTATCACATCCGTTTCTTCATTAATCTAGGGCAATGATGAGACTAAAATAATATCGTGAGGTATATGATGAAACAACTAACTGTGGATAATGTAAATCCAACGTTTATTTCTTACCTAATTTTCTTCGGAATATTTTCATGAAGTACTGTATTCAAATCTTTTAATTTGATACCGATATTGAGGGAATTGCAAAAAATACATAGTCTACCATTTAGTGGCGGCGACCTTTTTGAATTTATGTTGTTTATTATGTTTCATGTTCTCCATGTCAAGTCATTCAGCCATTTTTTAGCGATGGCCAAATTGAATTTTTCAAGATCATGGAATACACAGTTTTATAATGACAGTAGAATTAAAGGGGTCTTCCAAATTTCAGATCACTCAGTCACAGGAACGGGGTCAATTTTCTATCAATGTGGGACAACCTTAACCCTCTTTGTTTTTAAGAGACTTTAAACTTGCCAGTTCATTCGCCTCACTGGGGCAATCCTATAAACATTCAAACATACAAACAGGTCAAGCTGAACGAAATCATTTAAAAAGTAAATAGTTATTTGGGGACTGCGGCCATCTTGGATTTGGATTTTTCATGATCTGCTACGTTCTACTAGTCGAGGTTTTTAATTTGATACCCATATTTGTGAGGTTTTGAAAAAATATATGGCGCCATTTTGTGGTGGCGGCCATTTTGGATTTGCATTTTTCAGAAATAGCTACGTTCTAATAGTCAATCCCTTTCATTTGATATACGTATTGATGGGGTTCTGAGAAAATAGCGGATGGGGTTCTGTAGCGGCCGCCATCTTGGATTTTAAAGATCATGGAATTCGCAGTTTTATAATGACACCAGAGATAAAGATGTGTTCCAAATTTCAGATCAATCGGTCAACAGGAAGGGAGTTGAATTTCTACTAATGTGCAACAGCGCTACAGACAAAGTTACAAATTAATGTGCAACAGCGCTACAGACAAAGTTATAAACTGAAAAAAATATATATTGTATCATCTGTTCAACCTAAATTGACTAACATTGTGGATCAAATCTTCATGTGTTTTAACGTTTCCGACTCCATCAGAATCATTGTCATCTTCCAGTACTAAACACAATATTGCAGCAATTGATGCAAACATGACCCCTCCTTGCAATGATTATCTCTCTTGATGTTTAATTTTCAATAGAGAGGTCAGAGATATCACTGTTTTACTGTGGAATTATCGTAGTCTCATTCCTAAATTGGATACATCCAAATTTTCAATTCATAACTTCAATTGTGCTGTTTTTGCTCTGTCCGAAACTTGGCTTTCTTCGCGAGATGATCTCTCTTTCCACGATTTTAATATCATACGCTTGGACCATGATGACAGATACGGAGGATGCTATTGGGTATCAATAAGTGAAACTCATTTTTTCGAATTGACCTTCCACCTATTGGAGGGATCGAAGCTGTTGCTTGTCATGCAAACATCAGAGGCAAAGACCTCTGTATTGTCAGCTTGTATTGACCTCCGAGAGCTGCGGTTAGACGCAATCAACTTGTTGACATGTGCTCACTCCTTCCTGAGCCACGATTGATCTTGGGAGACTTCAACTCTCACGGAACTGCCTGGGGGGAACAGTACGACGACAATCGTTCATTGTTGATATATGACCTTTGTAACAGCTTCAATATGACCGTTTTGAATAATGGGGAAACAACACGTGTACCTAAACCTCCTGCTAACCCAAGTGCTCTTGACCTCTCGCTTTGCTCGAATTCACTATCGTTAGATTGCATGTGGAATGTAATCCAGGACCCCAACGGCAGTGATCACACTCAAAATTTCTATCACCATTGGGTCGAATTTTTCTGAATCTATAAACATGGCATATGACCTCACAAGACACATTGACTGGAAAAAATATACGGACGCGATTGCTCTAGCCATGAATTCCAGAGATGGTTTACCTCTATTGGAGGACTATAACTTCCTTTCTCGTTTGATCTATGAAAGCGCGGTTCGCGCTCAAACGAAACCCATCCCAGGTTCCACTATTCGCCGAAGGCCTCCCAATCCATGGTGGGCTTTATAAGGATAAATCGAATGCATTTAAAGTTTTTTCGGAAGCGTGGAACCATTGAAAATTTTCAAACGTATTTAGCCCTTGAAAATCAATTTAAAAACATGATCAAAGGGAAAAAATGTGCTTATTGGCGAAATTTCGTGGGAGGTTTGTCACGAGAAACGTCAATGAAAAAATTTAGGGAAAGTGGCTTGAAGCATGAGAAATCGCTCGTCAACGAACGAAAGCGAAGAATATTCACATCGATGGATTTTGAATTTTGTACGGAAGGTTTGTTCTGATTCCGCTCCTGTGCAAAAATTGTTCGAGGTTTAGTACAAGATAGGTGCGATCTTGATTCCGAGTTTTCGATGGTAGAATTCTCTCTTGCTCTCCTTTCATGTAACAATTCTGCTCCGGGATCGGATCGAATTAAGTTCAACTTGTTGAAAAACCTCCCTGATGTGGCGAAACATCGCTTGTTGAATTTGTTCAATCGGATTCTGGAGCATAATATTGTTCCAGATGATTGGAGACAAGTACGAGTTATAGCTACTCAAAATCCTGGAAAACCCGCGTCTGACTTCAATTCGTACCGCCTAATAGAAATGCTGTCTTGTATACGGAAATTGTTGGAGAAAATGATCTTGTTTCGCCTTGATCGATGGGTTGAAACGAATGGCCTACTCTCAGATACACAATATGGGTTCCGCAGCTTGCGTTGCTTTCTTCAGAAATTCAAATGGCTTACGCCGAAAAAAAACAAATAGCTTCAGTATTCTTGGACATAAAGGGGGCCTTTGATTCTGTTTCAAAAGAGGTTTTAGACAAATTACACTCTCAGGGACAAATTCAGACAAATTACACTCTCGGGCTCTGCCGCCTCTATTGAATAATATGTTATATAACTTGCTTTGTGAGAAACAGTTAAATTTTTCTCATGTTGACACGACTGTTAGTCGGATCTCCTACATGGGACTTCCCCAGGGCTCATGTTTAAGCCCCCTTTTGTACAACTTCTATGTAAGCGATATTGACAATTGCCTTACACAAAACTGCAACCTAAGACAACTTGCAGATGATGGAGTGGTGTCTGTCGTAGAATCAAACGAATCCGACTCGCAAGAACCCTTACAAGATATTTTGAACAATTTTTCAACCTGGGCCATTGGGCTAGGGATCGAATTCTCCACGGAGAAAACAGAGATGGTGGTTTTTTCTAGGAAGCATAGACCAGCAAAACCAAAGCTTCAACTTTTGGGTGAACCGATCACTCATGCTATGTCATTCAAGCATCTTGGGGTCTGGTTCGACTCCAAATGTACTTGGGGGGGCCATATTAGGTATCCGAGTGAAAAATGCCAACAAAACATAAACTTTCTCCCTACAATTACCGGCACCTGGAGGGGAGCCCATCCAGAAGATCTTATAATGTTGTATCGAACAACTATTCTCTCAGTGATGTATGTAGTATGGCAGTTTCTGTTTTCAATCAGCTGCCAAAACACGCCTCATTAAACTCGAGCGAATTCAGTATCTTTGTCTCCGTATTGCGTTGGGATGTATGTCCTCAACGCATACCATGAGTCTCGAGGTTTTGGCAGGCATACTCCCACTAAAAGATCGCTTCAATTTATTATCTATTCGGTTCTTTATCCGGTGTAAATTCATGAACCCATAAGTGATCGGAAATTTTGAGCAGCTGATCGAGCTAAATTTTCGCTCCGTATTCATGAGTTCATATCATTAATTCATCTCTACGCTGGTTGATTCTTCATCGTATATTCCCAACCGTGTTTGTTTTCTTGACTACATCAATTCCTCTGTGCATTTTGATCTGTCCATGAAGCAAGATATCCATTGATATTCAGATTATCAACGATCGAGGATCGCTCCATCGATCTCCAATGCAAAGTATGGGGGTATAAATTGTGATAATATGTACTTTACGTGTGTATGTACGAGTCAACTATAAACGAGTCCACAGGATTTGGAGTGTTCAACAAAAATTTCAGCACCTCCCATAGTCTTCAGTTTCCTTGCTCAGTGTATATTGCTGAATTGGCAGCGATTCACTGGGCGCTGGACAGCGTCGCCTCACGACCTGTTGAACACTATTACATTGTAACGGATAGTCTTAGCTCCGTCGAAGCTGTCCGTTCAATGAGGCCAGAAAAGCACTCGCCGTACTTCCTTGAGAGAATACGAGAAATTTTGAGTGCTTTAACCAGACGCTGTTATGTCATTACCTTTGTTTGGGTCCCTTGACATTGCTCAATTCCGGGTAATGAGAGGGCTGACTCATGAGGTAGGTGCAATTGAAGGCGATATTTATCAGCGTCGTATGAGTTGTATCTTGTTGCCAGATCGAATTTAGAGAACTCCCTTCGGGCCCGAGGAAAACAACCCAATGTGCCGGTGAGAGATGTGTTGGCTCGGTTACACCTTGAGCTTGTCCCATATATATATATATATATATATATATATATATATATATATATAGATATATATATATATATATATATATATATATATATATATATATAGATATATATATATATATATATATATATATATATATATATATATATATATATATATATATATATATATATATATATATATATATATATATATATATATATATATATATATATATATATATATATATATATATATATATATATATATATATATATATATATATATATATATATATATATATGTTCCTCAAAGCTATCAATCTCCGTGTGTGATTGTCCCTATATCCTTATACCCTCCTTTTCTTCCTTTGCGGATAATTCGTCCCCTTGCTATAAACAGTAGAATAAGTTGAAACGTAAATACCCTATAGATATACGAATAGATTTAAGAATTGAGTGTTCATCAACATTGTTACAATTTCCTTATATCCCATCCTTCTCCTAAAAATATGTCACCTTTCTAAACTCGAGTACACCGCGAGTAATCAGAAAATTGTTTATGTATATAGTTTTAAAATTATTTTTAAGAGTTCGGCTCCTTTAAACTTAAGTAACTGAGCCTGTAAAAATAAACGAATTAATAAAAAAAATCTGTTCAACCTATTTCTTATGTGAACATGAAATACAAGAATACGTACGTAGTCCAACTGAGTATTGGATTACAAAGAAAAAAAAAAAGGAAATAAAATATTAGTTGAACTGCAACAAATTATCCTTGTGTAGAATTTATTGGAGTTTTTAAAATTGCCTTTCGGTTTGCGGTGCGATGGTTCTTTTTTGAATAGTTTATCATCAAAAACGAAGGGGTAATTTTTCATTCAAACTGAAATATCTCTGTATGAGAAGGTCTTACAGGAACATTCTAGGAACCAAATGAAAGCTGGTTAATTAGGTTAATTGGATTTGCTGTTGAGTTGGTTAGCAAAAAATTGTGTTAGTCTAGAAAATCTTTGAGAAAACACAGATTTTTCATTTCATCCCGATATTGTTGGACACTAGGCGTAGTGTAAGCATCAAGATAAACATATGTACTTAGAATACTTTAATACCTGAAAGTTGTAGCTTCCATTCCAATACATCCAATCGAAATGCGTTGATTTTACACGAAATAACAGCATGTCAAAATTAATTAAAATTTCCGATTTCGCGCTCTGTTCCTCAATTTTTTTTTGTCGAGTGTATAAATAAATAGATTTTAAGAAGAAAAGGATTTTAATGAAAAGGAAAAAGAGAAGAGTTTTAATGAAGAAAAAGTTACAAAGAAATGTGAAGGAAGACGAAGGAAATGATATGTGAAGAAAATGGAGACAAGAGAGTGAAGAAGAGAAATTAATTAAACATTGGTCAAAATGAATGAAATATAACAAAAAAATATTCTTCTTAACGTGAGAGGAAAGCAAGGCAATATATAGAAGAGCTATGAAAGAAGAAAAGGTAAAATTAAGTTTAAAATGGATAGAAATGGATAGAAGAAGAATATACAATAGGAACAACAAACATTGAACACAAATTATATATATAAAAACCTTATATATAAAATTCTCGTGTCACGATGTTCGTGGTCAAACTCCTCCGAAACGGCTCGACCGATTTTAATGATAACCGGTGTTAAATAAAAAATGAGAATTTTTTCAATACCTTTCAGTAACTCAAATAAAGAGCGTAAAATTTTCTTTCTCCAAGAAAATTGCTCTTTGGGCTCCCTAGAAACAGTAGGCGTGTTTGGTTTTGCTAGTTTGAATTTAGTCAAAGCAAAGATGGCGTCGAAACAGCACGTGCTCCGCGAACGCATTGTACGGTTCTACGAAACGCATTTCCAGCAAGGAAAAAAGTTCACGGTGGCACATTTTAAGGAAGAAAATGTACCTGTCAGTACGGTAAATCGTATCCTGGGTTCCCTGAACGTAGAGCGGAAGGTCGGAAGTGGTCGTCCGGTGACGATAATGACGAAGCAGAGGAAGACATCGTTAAATAAGCTGTTTGACAACAAGGACGCAACCAGCCTGCGTGACGCCGGTCGGAAATATGGCTGCTTCCACGTATTGATCCATCGGACCCTCAAGATTGAAGGAATCGTCTGCAGGAAGAAGACGAGGTCGCCGGAGTACACGGAGGAGCAGATTGAGACGGTTAAATCACAGTGTCGGTGGATGACCAAAAAAATACCGCGGGACGTCTTTCGTTCTGGACGACGAAAGCTATTTTCCGCTGTCCAAAACGCATATTCCAGGAAATGATAATTACTACTCCAGCGACAAGTCATCCACACCGCCTGAAGTGAAATACAAGTTCAAGCACAAGTTTGAAGAAAAGGTTATGTTGTACATCGCCATTTCCGACCGGGGCATTTCAAAGCCTTGGTTTAAGCCGAGTGGTCTGGCAATCAACCAACAAATCTATCGAGAAGAGTGCCTTGATAAAATCCTGCTGCCGTTCCTGAACGAGCATCACGCGGATGGGAAGTACGACTTCTGGCCGGACAAGGCGTCTTCCTATTACGCCAAGAAGACGCTGGCGTATCTTGAGGAGAAAAAGATACCGTTCGTGCCGAAAGATCGTAACCCAACAAACTTGCTCCAGTGGCGCCCAATAGAGGATTTCTTTGGCTCATTCAGTGCCCTAGTGTATAAAAACAATTGGAGGGCCAAGGACACGAAGCAACTGACTACAAGAATCCGGAATTGTATCCGGAAAATGGACGTAAGTGCCGTACAACATTCTTGTGAGAGCATCGCGACAAAGTTGCGTCGAACAGCAGAGCACGGCCCTTACTCAAACATAGACTGACACTTTTTTGAAGAAAATACATTTTTATATTAATAAAAAATACTGAAATCGATGAAAGAAAAAATATTTTTTTTTATGTGATTGAAAAAATTCTCATTTTTTATGTAACACCCGTTAGATGCAAGGATGGAGAGGAGAGAGAGAGATAGACCGTACAACTCAAACCTCAACCTGGTCAATAAAAGGGGAAGGTACACACAACCTATAAGATGATTCCATGATTTTATGATTTATGATGTTTTTATTTTTGTTTATTAATGATTTTATTTAGCATCATTATCATTATTAACGTGAATGAGTCATGTGTGAAAGAGAAAATTTAGTTAGAAAGTATTGTTTTAAAAAAATCAAAAACAAACCAAATCAATATATAGAAGATTATTTCTTGGAATTATGACATACAATATTTTTTGTACATGTGAATAAAGCAAACGAAATAAAATTTTATTCTGAAGTTTAACCCTCCTATACTCGTACATACGGTCTGACAAACCGAGAATCAATGAGGTGGCTGAATTCAATGACTTTAAAACTGATTGAAGTTAAAGAAAAAAATATTTCTGGAGTGTTTCCATTCAATTATACCTTTTCTTTTTCTTTTTTTACATTCACTGAAGTCAACAAAAGGCATATCTTATAATGCCGTCAGGTTAACTTCTTTGTGCACCATTTGATGATTAGACAGAATGTTGATAATCATTTGCTTCGACACCGTCGATTGTTCCAACAGTATGCGCTCGACACGTATATCAATATCGAGGCTGAGTGTCCGAAATTTATCAGATTTAACCAAACTAAGGGTGCTCGTACACTGTTTGACCGAAGCCAAATATTTGGCCCTTTTTGACAGATAAAATTTTATCAACGTGTACCGATCAAATATATTCGGCACAAAACACGACAAGCAAATATTCAGTGTTCAGGATCGTCACAGCTGCAGAATCCAGTTCCGATTAGGCCAACTAATCGCAATGCGAATATCGATTGTTTCGTTCAAACTGCACACTTACACCTAGAACACTACGCACTGTAATCTTATAACTAGAAATAAATATTCAGTCGTTATCAATAGTCCAATATATCCAGACGTGTTTATTCAATCTGCAAACGAAACGATTTTGTGTGAATTTGGTCCGTCGATGACCAAGTGATCGTTGAAGTGGTGAGTCGCTGCCAATCCTGTAGGGTCCGCCAAGCCATATCCTAGCACTCTTGAGCCGTTGCCTCAACATAAATTTGGTGCCGTGACCAGGATAGCGGCATTTACGTGAGTGAAAAGTCGCCGACTGTTTCTATCATTACGCCCCGGAACAACGAGTTCCCGTTCGACTCGCCATTTTGGACGCCACGCTCGGAACAAAGAACTTCATTGTGTCCTTTTAAGTGGAACAATTTGAATACCATCGCCATCCTGCGTATTGACCTGAATAGGAACAAAGGCCTCCTATTGTGAACTGGAGTAGCGCCAACCGCCATCATTACCACATCGATCTGGATCATTGAATATCAGCAATTATTCCCGTTCTGGTTCCTGATTTATGAAAATTCAAGGCCTGATTAGATCAGGCAGAAGGTAATTGCAGGTCCAATTGCCCTTCTTTGTATTTCGGGTGCTTTTAGATTTTCTATTTTGCATGTGCATGCTGATTCGCTGCTAATCGATCTGCTGCGGTGGAAGTGAACATCCGCCTTCTTCAATCTGCTCCTACGTCGAGCGGTCAACATTTTCCTGCTAGTTGCCGACGATACCCAACCACGCCGTGGTTCTACGTAATCCTAAATTGGACACTGCCAGTTCCAAATTCCGACGACAACCAGTTGTGAATCCTGAAGTTTCTGTGCATGCTGACATCAAGTAGTGGATACGTGTTGACGACCTCTACCTTCCAGTAGAATTATTCCGTGATCTGTGGAGCAAATATTTCGTTGGCGTTCCGCTGTGTTGCTGCGTACTATAAATATACAAGGCAAATTCTTTGCCTTTGTCAGGTGAGAAGCTCTCCAAGTGTATTATTTTCCTACGCCGGTGCTTCCTGGTCTTTTGTTTGCCAGATTTCGCTGCCATACCAGACGTCGGACCATCAGCATCATGGCTGATGCTCAGAGGAAGCAAGTTTTAATATCCCGTCGCGCTATCCTACTCGCCTCGCTTGACCGTGCGGAGCGTTTCATGATGGAATACCAGGAGGAACGGGACATGCTCGAGGTGGAAGTAAGGCTGGAGAACTTGGACGTGATCTGGAAGGGGTTGGAGGATGCGCAATCCGGATTGGAGGAGATGGAGGAAGACAATGAAGATATGGTGAACAATTTGTCTTATCGTTCTAATTTTGAACCGCTGCTCTTTAAAATAAAAGCTTTTCAACGCTCTAAGCTTCCCACTCTTACTGTCATGCACGCAAACAATCCTCAAACTACTACTACTGGGGCTCCTTCCACTCTAAAGGGTCTGAAACTGCCAACTATCTCTTTGCCCGAGTTTTCGGGTGACTACAAAGACTGGCTAGCTTTCCACGACACTTTTCTAGCACTAATACACAACAATGCGGATGTGGCGGACATCCAAAAAATTCACTATTTAAGGGCTGCTGTCAAAGGTGAAGCAACCCAACTTATTGAATCGATAGGCATCAGCACAGCCAATTATCCTTTGGCTTGGGATGCTCTGGTAAGTCGTTATGCGAACGAATACCTCCTCAAAAAGCGCCACTTGCAAGCCTTGTTGGACTGTCCAAAGATGAAACGAGAATCTGCGTCCGCTCTGCATGCCATAGTCGACGACTTCGAAAGGCATGTGAAAATTCTCGGTCAGTTGGGTGAAGCTGTTGATGCGTGGAGCACCATCCTGGAACATATATTATGTACGCGACTTCACGACGATACACTGAAAGTTTGGGAGGATTATGCGTCTACTTTGAATTCCGTTACCTACAAACATCTCATCGAATTTCTTCAGCGTCGTATGCGGGTCCTCGAATCGATCTCGGTGAATCAACATCATCAACCAGCGTCTATGCAGACTCAAGTTTCGTATCCCAGAAAGCCGTTCCCAACGAAAGTTTCCTCCCATGCTGTTGTAGAAAGTTCGTCGTTGAAATGTCACGCCTGCAATCAACGTCATCCGCTAGTAAAGTGCAATAAATTCGAGAAGTTGCCGATCTCAGAGAAGCTGAATATACTTAACTCCAAACGACTTTGTCTCAACTGTTTCAGTAGAGATCATTTCGCCCGGAATTGTGTTTCAAAATATAACTGTAAGGTTTGCCAGAAACGTCACCATTCATTAATTCATGCTGCGTACACTGAGAGTTCCATCCGTTCCAACGTCGATTCGTCATCGTCAAGTTCACCTAGGTCCACCGTGCAAACTAATGCGACCACTTCCGAAGAAACATCGCTATTATCAGCATCCACTTTAACGAAACCAGAGAAGCGTGTATACTGTGTGCCAATGCAAAGTTGCAATCGGAACGTTTTTATGTTGACTGTTGTTCTCAAAGTCATCGATTGTTATGGTCAGGAGCATCTCGCGAGAGCTCTGCTCGATTGTGCATCCCAACCGAATATAATCTCCGAAAATATGGCGCAAATTCTACGTTTACGACGTAACAAGGTGAATGTTATGATTCATGGAGTTGGTGAAAATCCGCAGCTCGCACAAAATTCCGTCCGAACCCAAATCCGTTCACGAAAAGAAGAGTTCTCACTCGATGTTGATTTTCTGTTACTGAAAAACGTCATCCCTAAGCTTCCTGCCTACAATGTATCCGTTGATGATTGGAATCTACCACAGGACTTATTTTACGCTGATCCATACTTCAACAAAAGCTCCAGTATCGATATGATAATCGGAAACGAGCATTTCTTCTCCTGCTTCAAAACTGCTGCTCAGATCCATTTGTCGGAAAATTTACCACGGCTAATAGACAGCACTTTTGGTTGGATAGTTTCTGGTGCTGCCAGCATTCCCAAAAATTCCCGAGAAGCATCCGCTTGCTCCATTACGACCGTATCTCTAGTTACCCTCGAAGAAAGTCTGAAAAAGTTTTGGGAGACAGAAGAGCTTCCATCCAGGTCTGCTTATTCGTTAGAAGCGAAAAGATGCGAAGAAATATACGCCTCTACAGTTAGTCGAAACTCTGAGGGCCGATATGTAGTTCGCTTGCCGCGAAAGCCCAATTTCGACGAGATGATTGGAAAATCTAAAGCCATCGCGCTACGTCGTTTCGAGCTGCTTGAGCGCAGACTTGATAAGGATATTCAACTGAAAAGAGAATACAATAAATTCATGCGCGAATATTTGGATTTAGGCCACATGAGTTTAGTTTCCGAGGAGGAAGCTACCGATTCAATGCAATGCTTTCTTCCCCATCACCCTGTGCTGAAGGAGGCCAGCACAACGACAAAAGTACGTGTCGTTTTTAATGCTTCAGCCAAGATGTCTTCAGGTTACTCATTGAATGAGGCACTTCTTGTGGGACCTGTAGTGCAGGATGACCTGCTTTCCATCAGTCTTCGTTTTCGAACATTCCCAGTGGCAGTGGTAGGTGACGTTGAAAAAATGTACCGCCAGGTTCTTCATCATCCTGCCGACACATCGCTGCAGCAAATACTGTTCAGATTTGACAAAACTGAGAAGGTGCAAACCTATCGTCTTCTGACCGTAACCTACGGCATGGCACCGTCTGCTTTCCTAGCTACACGCACTTTAGTGCAGCTAGCCAATGATGAAGGAGATGCCTTTCCACTGGGAGGACCAGCACTCAGGAAAGGATTTTATGTTGATGATTTGATCAGCGGAGCTCAAACTATTCCTGAAGCAATTCAATTGAGGACCGAACTGGGAGAACTTATGGCAAAGGGTGGATTCTCCTTGAGGAAATGGACTTCCAACAAGCTCGAAGTATTGCAGGGGCTCGAACCTGACCAAATCGGAACGCAATCTGCGATCCAATTCAACAAGGAAGACACGATAAAGACGCTGGGAATCAGCTGGATGCCCGAGGCGGATGTATTCCGATTCGAGTCCGCACTGCGACCACTACATGGACCTATCACGAAGAGAGCCATCTTATCCGGAATCTCTCAGCTTTTTGACCCTTTGGGAATTGTCTCACCTGTGGTCATTCGTGCAAAAATTATGATGCAGCTCCTGTGGTTGCAGCCTTACGGCTGGGATGACGAAGTTTCAAAATCGATCACTGAGAAGTGGGAAAACTACACAAAACAGCTGCCGAGACTATCCGAGTTCCGTGTACCACGCTACGCTCTGCTTCCAAATGCCAACATCCAGTTGCACACATTCTCAGACGCGTCAGAAGCAGCATACGGTGCATGCACGTACGCTCGATCTGTAGATACCGAGGGCAATGTAGCTGTTCATCTACTAGCATCCAAATCACGGGTCGCTCCCCTGAAACGCATCAGCCTTCCACGGTTAGAGCTTTGTGCAGCCGATCTGGCAACGAAACTTCACGCTAAAATAACCGATGCACTCCACTTCGAAATTTCTGATTCCTACTTCTGGTGTGACTCCACAGTAACGCTTCAATGGATCCGCGCTCCACCCAACTGTTGGAAGACATTCGTGGCTAATCGCGTTTCTGCCATCCAGTCAGCAACCATTGGGGCACACTGGAACCACGTAGCCGGCAAACAAAATCCAGCTGCGACTAATTCACGGTGGCGGCCGCCTCACCCTGGCCTCCATGCGTGAAAAATTTTGGCCCATCCGCGGGCGACAGTTAGTTCAATGCGTCATACGTGCCTGCTTCCGATGCACCCGAGCAAATCCCGTTCCACAAACCCAGCAACTAGGACAACTTCCAATTCATCGTATCCGACCTGCTCGACCATTCAGCATCGCCGGCGTAGATTTCGCCGGACCTGTATACTTGAGAGCAATCCACAAGCGAGCCCTATCAGCAAAGGCGTACATTTGCATCTTCGTGTGCTTTAGCATAAAGGCAGTTCACATCGAACTGGTCGGAGACCTGTCGACAGCAGCATTCCTAGCAGCGTTCCGCAGATTCGTGTCCCGTCGGGGTCGACCATCTGATGTCTACTCCGACAACGGAAAAAATTTCGAAGGTGCGAAAAATGAGCTCGAGGAGATCCATCGACTGCTGCGGAACAATGCCGAAGAGATCCACTCCTTCTGCACGAAGGAAGCTATCAACTGGCATCTGTGTCCACCTAAGGCGCCTCATTTTGGTGGACTTTGGGAAGCGGCGGTAAAAGTCACCAAAGCCCATTTGTACAAGCAGCTAGGGAATTCTCGTCTCTCGTTCGAAGAAATGTCGACACTACTGACCCAAGTAGAAGCAGCAATGAATAGTCGTCCTTTGGTGCCACTCTCAGAGGATCCAAACGACCTAGCTTGCCTAACTCCTGCCCACTTTCTAATTGGGTCAACCATGCACGCGGTACCTGAGCTGGATCTGACGAAGATCTCTGTGAGCATTCTCGACCGTCATCAAGCAACTCAACGGCTATACCAAAAATTTTGGCATCATTGGCGCAGCGAGTATTTGCAAGAGTTGCAGCTTTCGTTCAAAAACAACAAGCCGAACGACGCGTTCCATCCAGGTCGGCTCGTGATCCTCGTCGACGAACAACAGCATCCTGTGAAATGGCCACTCGCTCGCATTGTCGATGTTCATCCTGGCCACGATCAGCTTATTCGTGTGGTGACCTTGAAAACGCCCCGTTGTATAGTCAAGCGGCCGATAACAAAAATTTGTCTGCTTCCTGGCTATGATCGAGACTCAGATACTGTTATTAGAGACGACGAAAGGCGGAATGACACCGACCGAGATGACAGCTATCAACCACCAATACGAGGAGAATGACAGTAGAAACGTCAAGAAGTAGAATGAATTAGTGCACATATTGTTGAGCAAAGATCAATCTTTAGTTGAACTCTTTACTTGAATTTTGTTACATACTATAAATTATAGCATTAGGTTTTTTGAAATTGAGCATTTCAAGGTGGCGGCGATGTTCAGGATCGTCACAGCTGCAGAATCCAGTTCCGATTAGGCAAACTAATCGCAATGCGAATATCGATTGTTTCGTTCAAACTGCACACTTACACCTAGAACACTACGCACTGTAATCTTATAACTAGAAATAAATATTCAGTCGTTATCAATAGTCCAATCTATCCAGACGTGTTTATTCAATCTGCAAACGAAACGATTTTGTGTGAATTTGGTCCGTCGATGACCAAGTGATCGTTGAAGTGGCGAGTCGCTGCCAATCCTGTAGGGTCCGCCAAGCCATATCCTGGCACTCTTGAGCCGTTGCCTCAACATTCAGTTATTGGATATTTTTTCGGTTTGTCCACCAAACATTTCGGTGCAAGGTTAGGTTACCTTAAACATTTCAGTCAATGTTTTTTACATGTTCGATGTTTGCCACTGTCGATAATTTAAGAGTGGCAAACAAAATAGTACAAATATCAAACCAAACTTTATCTGTCAAAAAGTATCAAATATTTGACCTCTGGACAAACATTGTACGGCCACTTTTGTTAGCGGCTGGGAAGTTTGGAGGGAAATAAAAAAATCGGTATAAAAATCAATAGGTACATGCCGCAATGAAATACGCGAAAAATTATGGATGTCTACACTTATCATTTACATTTACCTGTAATGAAGAAATTACGTCCACAGATTATATAATTGACCTACATATGATTCGCTCAATCTGTTCAATTGCAACGTAAATCATATTGAATTCAATCGAATCCGATGTTTTTTCACTCAAAAACTTACTAAGATTGGACTGGATTTATTTATTTATTTATTTATTTTTAATTCGTTTATTTTTACAGGCTCAGTTACATAAGTTTAAAGGAACCGAATTCTTAAATATGTTTTTAAAACTATATATATATATATATATATATATATATATATATATATATATATATATATATATATATATATATATATATATATATATATATATATATATATATATATATATACAAACAATTTTCTAAAATCTATGGTTAGTAATGTGGGAAACCGATTACTCGCGGTGGACTCGAGTTTAGAAGGGTGACATCATTTTTCAGGAAAAGGATGGGATATAAGGAAATTATTACAATGTTGATAATCACACCCACTTAATTCTTAAATCTATTCGTATAACTATTGTGAATTTACATTTCAACTTGTCCTCCTGATTAAAGCAAGGGGACCAATTACTCGTAAAGGAAGAAAAGCAGGGTATAAGGATATAAGGATAATCACACACGAACATCGATAGCTTTAAGGAAAACATATATTTGGGACATGTAATCAAGATCTAACCGAGCCAACACATCTCTCACCGGCACATTGAGCTGCCTTCCTCTAGCCCGAAGGGAGTTTTCTAAATTCGATCTGGCAACAAGATACACCTCACACGACCAAACAACGTGTTCGATGTCGTGGTTACCTCGGCCACAAATGCAGAGATTGCTACCGGCCAGATTGAAACGAAAGAGTAGCGCGTCTAACGAACAGTGATTGGACATGAGTCGGGAGAAGGTGCGAATAAAGTCCCGACTCAAGTCCAGACTTTTGAACCATGGTTTGAGGCTAACCTTAGGGATAATCGAGTGAAACCACCGGTCCAATTCAACTTCGTTCCATTTACTTTGCCAGTTTGCGATGGTATTTTTACGGACTAAAGAATAAAATTCATTGAAGGCGATTTGACGCTGATAAATATCGCCTTCAATTGCACCAACCTTTGCTAATGAGTCAGTCCTCTCATTACCCGGAATTGAGCAATGTGAAGGGACCCAGACAAAGGTAATGACATAACAGCGTCTGGTTAAAGCACTCAAAATATCTCGTATTCTCTCAAGGAAGTACGGCGAGTGCTTTTCCGGCCTCACTGAACGGATAGCTTCGACAGAGCTAAGACTATCCGTTACAATGTAATAGTGTTCAACAGGTCGTGAGGCGACGCTGTCCAGCGCCCAGTGTATCGCTGCCAATTCAGCAATATACACTGAGCAAGGATTCTGAAGACTGTGGGAGGTGCTAAAAAGTTCGTTGAACACTCCAAATCCTGTGGACTCGTTTATAGTGGACCCATCAGTAAAGTACATATTATCACAATTGTTACGCCCATACTTTGCATTGAAGATCGTAGGAACGATCCCCGATAGAAGATAATCTGGAATTCCATGGATTTTCTCCTTCATGAACAGATCAAAATGCACAGAGGAATTCATGTAGTCAGGAAAACAAACACGGTTGGGAATATACGAAGAAGGATCAACCTGCATGGAGATGAATTCATGATATGAACTCATGAATCCGGAACGAAAATTTAGCTCGATCAGCTGCTCAAAATTCCCGATCACCAATGGGTTCATAACCTTACACCGGATGAGGAACCAAAGAGATAATAAATTGAAGCGATCTTTTAGTGGGAGTACGCCTGCCAAAACCTCGAGGCTCATGGTATGCGTTGAGGGCATACATCCCAACGCAATACGGAGACAAAGATACTGAATTCGCTCGAGTTTAATGAGATGTGTTTTGGCAGCTGATTGAAAACAGAATTTGCCATACTCCATCACTGAGAGAATAGTTGTTCGATACAACATTATAAGATCTTCGGGATGGGCTCCCCACCAGGTGCCGGTAATTGTACGGAGAAAGTTTATTCTTTATTGACATTTTTACTCAGATACCTAATATGGACCCTCAAGTAAATTTGGAGTCGAACCAGACCCCAAGATACTTGAATGACATAGCATGAGTGATCGGTTTACCCAAAAGTTGAAGCTTTGGTTTTGCTGGTCTATGCTTCCTAGAAAAAACCACCATCTCTGTTTTCTCCGTGGAGAATTCGATCCCTAGCCCAATGGCCCAGGTTGAAAAATTGTTCAAAGTATCTTGTAAGGGTCCTTGCAGGTCGGATTCGTTTGATCCTACGACAGACACCACTCCATCATCTGCTAGTTGTCTTAGGCTGCAATTTTGTGTAAGGCAATTGTCGATGTCGCTTACATAGAAGTTGTACAAAAGGGGGCTTAAACATGAGCCCTGGGGGAGGCCCATGTAAGAGACCCGACTTACTGCCGAATCTCCGTGAGAAAAGTTTAAATGTTTCTCACAAAGCAAGTTATATAACATATTATTCAATAGAGGCGGCAGACCCCGAGAGTGTTATTTGTCTGACAAAACCTCTATTGAAACAGAATCAAAGGCCCCCTTTATGTCCAAGAAAACTGAAGCCATTTGTTTTTTTCCGGCGAAAGCCATTTGAATTTCTGAAGAAAGCAACGCAAGACAATCATTCGTCCCCTTGCCCCTGCGGAACCCATATTGTGTATCTGAGAGTAGGCCATTCGTTTCAACCCATCGATCAAGGCGAAACAAGATCATTTTCTCCAACAACTTCCGTATACAAGACAGCATTGCTATTGGGCGGTACGAATTGAAGTCGGACGCGGGTTTTCCGGGTTTTTGAATAGCTATAACTTGTACTTGTCTCCAATCATCTGTAACAATATTATGCTCCAGAAACCGATTGAATAAATTCAACAAGCGATGTTTCGCCACACCAGGGAGGTTTTTCAACAAGTTGAACTTAATTCGATCCGATCCCGGAGCAGAATTGTTACAAGAAAGGAGAGCAAGAGAGAATTCTACCATCGAAAACTCGGAATTAAAATCGCACCTATCTTGTGGTATATCTCGAACTATTTTTTGCACAGGAGCGGAATCAGGACAATCCTTCCGTGCAAAATTAAAAATCCATCTATGTGAATATTCTTCGCTTTCATTCGTTGAAGAGCGATTTCTCATGTTTCGAGCCACTTTCCATAATTTTTTCATTGACGTTTCTCGTGACAAACCTCCCACGAAATTTCGCCAATAAGCACGTTTTTTTCCTTTGATCAAATTTTTGAACTGGTTCTCAAGGGATAAATACGTTTGAAAATTTTCAGGGGTTCCACGTTTCCGAAAAGCTTTAAATGCATTCGATTTTTCTTCAAATTAGCTTGGAACATTGGCTATCCCACCATGGATTGGGAGGCCTTCGACGAATAGTGGAACCTGGGATGGGTTTCGTTTGAGCGCGAACCGCGCTTTCATAGATCAAACGAGAAAGGAAGTTATACTCCTCCAATGGAGGTAAACCATCTCTGGAATTGATGGCTAGAGCAATAGCGTCCGTATATTTTTTCCAGTCAATGTGTCTTGTGAGGTCATATGCCATGTTTATAGATTCAGAAAAATTCGACCCAATGGTGATAGAAATTTTGATTGGCAAGTGATCACTACCGTTGGGGTCCTGGATTACATTCCACATACAATCTAACGATAGTGAATTCGAGCAAAGCGAGAGGTCAAGAGCACTTGGGTTAGCAGGAGGTTTAGGTACAGGTGTTGTTTCCCCAGTATTCAAAACGGTCATATTGAAGCTGCTACAAAGGTAATATATCAATATATCAACAATGAACGATTGTCGTCGTACTGTTCCCCCCAAGCAGTTCCGTGAGAGTTGAAGTCTCCCAAGATCAATCGTGGCTCAGGAAGGAGTGAGCATGTCAACAAGTTGATTGCATCTAACCGCGGCTCTCGGAGGCCAATACAAGCTGACAATACAGAGGTCTTTGCCTCTGATGTTTGCATGACAAGCAACAGCTTCGATCCCTCCAATAGGTGGAAGGTCAATTCGAAAAAATGAGTGGCACTTATTGATACCCAATAGCACCCCTCCGTATCTGTCATCATGGTCCAAGCGTATGATATTAAAATCGTGGAAAGAGAGATCATCTCGCGAAGAAAGCCAAGTTTCGGACAGAGCAAAAACATCACAATTGAAGTTATGAATTAAAAATATGAATGTATCCAATTTAGGGATAAGACTACGACAATTCCACTGTAAAACAGTGATATCTCCGACCTCTCTATTTGAATTAGACATCGAGAGAGATAATCATTGCAAGGAGGGGCCATGTTTGCATCAATTGTTGCAAAATTGTCTTTAATACTGGAAGCATTGAGATGACAATGGTTCTGATGGAGTCGTAGACATTAAAACACGTGAAGATTTGATCCACAAGGTCAGTCAACTTTATAAATCCCGATTGGGAAGTTGAGCTGGACGGAAAAACAGGGACAGATGGGGTTTTTGATGTCCCCTCGAGTGCTGGGTCGTTCGAGGGTGAACTATGCCCACGGAAGCCAGGAGGAACCTGATTTTGCTTGTCCGCTGCACTCGATTTTTTAGGCAAACTAACAGGGGGTATCACCGGGGGAACTTGTTCTTGAAATTTGGGAGTGGTCACATTTTTGCGTCGGGGATTCCCTTTGAAAATAAACGGTATGCCCCCGCTAGCTGTTTCCGCTTCCATTTCATCAACTGGCAACGTAGAGAAAACATTGTGTGTGGAGATTGTTTGTTGTTGTTGTTGGGTCAGTGGAGAAGCGCCCTTTAAAATTTCCGCAAAAGTGCGCTTCGAGCGTTCCTTTAAAGAGCGCTTCTGTTTCTCCCAGCGACTTTTGTAAGTTTCACAAACTGAGAGCTCATGTGGAGATCCCCCGCAATATGGACATTTATTCTCAGTCGCACTGCAGGATTTCCCCTCATGTTGCTCTCCGCAAGTGGCACAGCGCTCCTTGTTGGCACAATAAGCTGAAGTGTGACCAACTGACTTGCATTTTTGGCAAGTCATGGGCTTTGGCACAAAGAGTCGCAAAGGCAGCCTCAATTTATCCATCATGACGTAGTCAGGGAGGGCGGAACCAGCAAAAGTTACTCGAAACGAGTCGGACGGCGTGAATTTAGTCTCTCCCCCTTCTTGGGAGACTTTCCCTAGTTGGCGGCAGTCCAAGATTTTAACACTCACCAAAGGGAGTCTTTTAAATTTTCCAAATCCTTCTTGTATCATTTTACACGTCAGACCCGTTTCAGTTACCACCCCCGAGATTTCTACGTCATGGGACGGCACGTAGACACGATACTCCAGGCTGAACCTCTGGTCGATCACAATATCATTTGCATGTTTCCGATCACCCACCATAACACGCAGTTTGTTCGGTCTAACTTTCAAAACTTCGATCACGGAGGAGTATCTTGTCAGATCTTTCGTGATCTGAATAACATTCAGCGCTTTTCCGTTTGGTTTGGGCCGGAAGAAAACAACCCAGGGACCAGTTCCAGGTGCATCTTCTGGAAAAACCTTGACCCGAGGAGAGGACACAACTGAAGGGGAGGACGAGGACGAGGTTTGCGCGGGAACGGTGTCGTTAGATGGGGGAGAGGAAGTGGATGGTTGAGGGGGATCGGAGACAACAGATGAGGAATGCGACGTCGAAGGTTGAGTGGAAACAGGAGGGTGAAGCGATTGAGAGGAGAGATTTGCGGATTTCTTGGAGGGGGGCTTTTTAGTGTTGGTTGAATCTTCTTCAGAAGATACATCTTCTGTTACGCGTTTTAACGACTTTCCGGCCCCTTTCTGGGCAACCGAGGGAGTCTCAATATTTTCATTGTAAGAGACCTCCATACTAGGAGATCCCTCTCTATTTGCCATAGTCGGCAATTACATGAAATACCACTACTATATTTTATTGAAATCTTACTTCTATCAAATCTTAAAATATATTTATTTCTAAAAATACCTAATTGCACACACCGGTGCTGCTGTACTCAGCGATCACCCGATCGCGTGCTGTGTGCTCGGCACAAACGAGATAGTGTATCACACACCACCAAGGAGTAGTCTGGAACGCTGCTTCACACTAACGAACGGCGGGTCACACCAATACCAATTAGTGTGCGATTGACCATCGATGCCCGTAATGGCGCTGGTTCGACGAAAATCGAAAGCCAGCCACTTTGCCTGCCTTTGAGGCTAACTTTTCTTCTCTCACTGATGTTTATTCACTTTATCCACGGTGAGATAGATGCGCGGCGAAAAAAACCCAGGGAGGGGAAAAAACTAACGGTACTCGATATTCGTGGTACTCGATTACGGTAACGGGATAGAGAGCACTTACGTCCGATTACTTGGCGTTGTCGACGATGAAATGGGATTTATTTATGATTGATAGCAAATGTACGTTGAAAAAAATGGAGGAAAATGTAAATGATTGGAATTACTTTCATCAAAAAATCGATTGTGAGCGGAACGAAGTTTGCCGGGTCTGCTGATATTTGATAAAATTTATGCACAATGACATATTCGTTTCCTTTCAATCAGTTTGGAATCCTACCCAGTGACAGTCGCCCCAATCATTTTGCATGTAGTCTAGCTAACATTGCTTCACGTCTGGTTTCGGGCAATGTGAAAGACAAAAAAAGCATGATGTACGAAATAAGGGAAACCCTTCCGAAGAAAAATCTCTGTGTACATATAACCACACCTAAATCCTAAAACCCTCCCGGTAAACAGAACGCAAATGCTTGCTGAAAATGTTCATAATACCTTTTTCTAAGACAACACAGCCGAGCCGTATCCAACCATGACTGACTTCCAACTCTCATCCCCTTGCTGGCTCGGCAGGCTGGCTGGCAGGTGTTCATGGAACAACGGACGAAGTGAAATCAACACTAATTCTTCGTAATCCGATTTTTCATTTCGGAAAACGAATATGAATACGGAATAGGGTTTGTTTCGTGTGTCATATTATTGCAATCCTACCCGCAAAGCCTCGGTAGCACTCACTGCTGCTTCTCTGTATCGGAGGACAGCGTATGGATACGTTTAGGATATAGGGCTGGAAGATAGCAAAGACATTCTCGAATGAGCAGAGGAGATAATTCCGACTCGGTCCCCAAAAAGTTCGCCAAGCTCCTCTCTGTATACACCGAGAACAAATCAAAATAAGACAAGGCTCGAAACTTTAACCTCGCAGCATTTGTTTCGTTTACTTTGCCAAGCTGTGACTCCTATAACAACAGTGTCGTCTCCCTTTTAGCCACGAGGAGGGGTGCGCAGATGATAATACGACGATTCGGGAATTATAGAACAAAATCCGAACCACATCCTTATCAGCAATATATTCATTAGAGGGGAGGCGAACATAACTATGGTAAGCCCTGTTCTGCAAACAGTCACGTACTTCGTTCACACAAAACAGGTATCAACGGGCTTCGTCGTTGTTGTGGTTTGCGCGCCATTAAATGTGGTTTGTGTCGGATCTTACGTTCCGGAATTGTGTACAGTTTGTGGGCTATTGAATTTGATAATTTACAGGTTGTGGTTTGATTGATTTTTAATTGAATGTTGGATTAAACCAAACCGCCGCGCAAATGTGCAATTTGTTTGTATAATTATTTACCTCGCATATATTCATTCAAGAACTTGTGGTCCGGAGTCAACAAGTTGTCCACATTGAAACCACCGGCTCCGATTGATTCAATTAAAACAAGTTTCTCACGTATCATAGTATTATAAGAATTCAATTATTTTATGAAATAACTAATTCTCAATTTTTTGCAAAAATATCTCAATCACCCTTCTAAAACGCATATCATTTGAGCATAAAAACATTTTCTAGGAATTGGATGATTTTTTATGTAACATCGAGTAAGCGCATGTGAACAAAAAGTTAGGGATACCAACAATGGAAAGCAAATTCTACATTTAAATGTAGATGATGGAGACTCATTGCTCACCTTTTAACTATGAACGAATCTATTTCAGATAAATCACTGAGGGAAAATTCCAATGATCTACGCTTCCGACAAAGAATGAGTTTCCGCACTGTGACGTATGCTTTTTTGGTGAAATATATACTACTGATCGATCACTTTAAACCATTTGTATCTCACTGTAATGATAAATAGTCTTTTTTTATTTTCGACAAACTTTTCAAAAATAGGTAATTCGCTGAAATTGACCACATGGCATCCTTCTAGGCGATGCTCCAAGCGAGTAAAATCTATTAAAATTAAATGCATAGTGATCACACGAATTCAAAGCCGCATTTAACTTATTAGAAGTGAGAACGGACGTGTTTTCGAGTATGAAATCTATGTATTTATAATACATGCCAAACCGATATAGTGGTTCTCAGATTTTCGTGAAAAGTGTTAGTTTTGTTCCTTATCGCATAATTTTTTATTAGGGTGCTCATTCCCATTTTAGGTTCGCGATTGTGTGTCGGCGAGCAAGAACTGTGCGAATAATTCAGAAAGATGCAGAACATATAATGGAACATATAAAATCAAACTATTCGTGTGCTGTAGAACCGCTCGAGGACTGTGGCCATCTTTAGCAAGTGGCTGTACGCATTAGTCTACTGAACAGATCACTATATATAGCAGCTATCTATTAACGCCCCTCTCCAGCCCGGCCTTCTACACGTCTCATACCAACGCGCTACAGGTGACCATGAAGGGATCCGGTGTTATCTTGGCACTTGGCGACTACAACCTCCCGTTTTTGAGTTAGATCTTCGACGAGGACATGACTGCTTATTTACCATCAAACGCATTTACGGAACAGGAACTGGATCACACCGAACCGATGCTGACTTGGGGATTAATTCAAGTGAACTCGCCTTCAAATTCGAACGACAGACTTCTCGATTTGGCGTTCATCAGTGAACCGGACATTGCGAATCTTCTTGAGCCTCCGGTCCCGTTATTGATCATCACAAGCCCTTTGTCTTAAACTTGGACGCTCTCTCCAGTTCTGCCAACGTCTCTGACTATGTGTCTCTTCCACCTGTATTGAATTTCAGGTTGTGCAACTTTGATTCGCTGAACAATATACTGTTCTTTATCGATTGGCTTGAACTTCTGGACGGATGCTCGGTCGAAGCAATAGCTGAACGTTTTTACGACATCCCAGCGTTGAAATTCTCTCCGGGGTAAGACCTCATTTGCATGACCTAGACTCATCAAAAAGGCCTGGAGCTGATGGTATTCCTCCATCTCTGCTGGAGCACTATACTCACTCGCTCACTTTTCCAGTGTCTTGCAAGTTGAGGTTCAACGAACACGTTGCGCTCAAAAAACTCAAACCTTACCACGCATCGCTGATCATCAGAATCGAACGTATATAGAAGCGCTCCATTCGATTTTCCTTACGGAATCTCCCATGGAACGACCCTTCTTTTTTTTTTATTTATAATGATACTACATCCCATTGAGAGATTAGATCTTCTTCACAATTTTTCGCCAATAGTCCCGATCCATGGCTGCAGTTCTCCAACTCCCGGCTGCACCGATTCTTGCCAAGACCTGCTCCACCTGGTCCAACCACCTCGCTCGCTGGGCTCCTCTCCTTCTTGTTCCTACCGGATTCGATGCGAACACCATCTTTGCAGGGCTGCTGTCCGGCAATCTTGCAACATGCCCTGCCCATTGCACTCGTCCAGCCTTGACGACTTTCTGAATGCTGGGTTCGCCGTAGAGTTGCGCCAGTTCGTGGTTCATTCTCCTTCTCCATACTCCGCTTTCCTGTACACCACCGTATATTGTTCTGAGCACTCGGCGTTCGAAAACTCCAAGCGCTTGTGAGTCCTCTTCAAGCATCGTCCATGCTTCGTGCCCATAGAGAACAACCGGTCGAATTAGGGATTTGTACATGGTACATTTCGTACGGGGTCGGAGTTTGTTGGACCTCAAGGATTTGCGGAGCCCATAGTAGGCACGACTTCCATTGACAATGCGTCTTCGAATTTCACTGCTGTTGTTGTTGTCAGTTGTTATCAACGAGCCAAGGTAGACAAATTCCTCTACCACCTCGAGCTCGTCGCCGTCGATCACAACACTACTACCAAGAAGAACTCTGTTGCGATCAGTCCCTCCAGCTAGCATGTATTTAGTCTTAGACGCATTGATCCTAAGCCCAATCAGCCCTGCTTCGTGTTTCAGTCGGGTATACAAGTCGGCTACCGTCGCATGTGTTCTTCCGATTATGTCCACGTCGTCGGCGAAGCAGATAAACTGACTAGACTTGTTGAAAATTATGCCCCGCATGTTGAAGCCCGCTCTCCTCATAACACCTTCCAGCGCTACGTTGAAGAGCAGACAGGAGATTCCATCGCCTTGTCGAAGTCCCCTGTGAGTCTCAAATGATTCCGACAGCTCACCTGAGATCCGCACACTGCACCGCACACCGTTCATCGTTGCCTGAATCAGTCTTGTCAGCTTTCGGGGACAGCCGTGTTCGTCCATGATCCTCCATAGCTGTCGTCGGTCGATTGTATCATATGCGGCCTTGAAGTCGACGAGGATGTGGTGTGTAGGGACCTGATACTCGCGGCACTTTTGGAGGATCTGCCGCAGTGTAAAAATCTGGTCCGTCGTCGAGCAACCGGGCATGAATCCGGCCTGATAACTTCCCACAAATCTACTTACTATTGGCGATAGGTGGCGGAAGAGGATCTGAGACAAAATTTTGTAGGCACCATTCAGGATTGTGATGGCACGATAGTTCCCACAATCCAACTTGTCGCCTTTTTTATAGATGGGGCAGATTACCCCGTCCTTCCACTCCTCCGGTAGCTGTTCTGTGTCCCAGATCCTGACTATCAACCGGTGCATACACTCTACAAGTTTTCTCGGACCTCCCTTGAAGAGCTCCGCTACGAGGCCATCCTTACCAGCTGCTTTGTGGTTCTTGAGCTGATTAATGGCCTCCTTAACTTCACCCATCGTCGGGGGTGGTACGTCGTCGTTGTTCATTGCACCGGTGTAGTCCTCCTCAACGCCGTCTAGGTCTCCTGTCTGCGCGCTGTTCAGGTGTTCATCGTAGTGCTGCCTCCACCTTTCGATCACCTCGCGTTCGTTCGTCAAGATGCCTCCTTCCTTGTTTCTGCACATTTCGGCCCGCGGCACAAAGCCTTTGTGCGAGGCGTTTAGTTTCTTGAAGAACTTCCGCGATTCTCAAGAACGATAAAGCAGCTCCATCTCCTCACACTCTTTCTCTTCCAGGCGGCGCTTTTTTCCCGAAAGAGATGTGTTTGCTGCCTTCGTTTCAGTCTGTATCGCCTGTATCGACCCTTCTAATCTGTCTGATTACTCAGCAAGCTCTCACGTTGATCGGTATGGAAACATAACGTGTGAGGCGCACTGTCATTCAGCAACTCGTGATCTTCGATCTACTGCGTAGCAACATTGACTGTCCTCAACTTTTAGAAAATGTTCCTCTTCACGTCCCATCCCGGCTGTTAAGATCCACACAGTTCATCTCTGTCTCTAGACCCTTGCATACCATTGAAGGTTGGTATAAGTGTTTATTTTAATTTTGTGACAAGCAAAACAGCTTTCAAAAATAGCATTAGAAATATTAGGTAGAGTAGTCTGTACGAATTTTATTGGAAAGGAAACAATAATAAAGTAAGAAAGTAATATAGTAACAAATATCGCTGCATTTCTGAAATAAGTTACTTATCTAAGTGCCGGATGTTACAATCTCTTAATAACAATAAAATAAGAAGTACTGGTAAGTTAGTTTCATGAAAAACACGCAGCGAGATAAATCTCAGTGAAAGATTGTTACATTTTTCGGAGGATGGCAAACATTCATTTTCGATGCACTTCGTGTTCCGAAACCACGTGTAGCTACTGGTTTTCCCAGTCTTCCCCCTTTCACAGCTACGGACGAAGGTCACATCAAACGATTGTCTAACATCGATCCATTCAAAAACTGCGACGAAAAAAATTAGAGACGATTTAGCAAATCCGTTATTCCCAGAACAGTACAGAGACATCTAGTTGAGAAGAAGTTCTTCGGTGGAAGCCCCACAATGAATCCGATGCTCACACGGACGCAACTTCAAATACGACTGAAATTTTCCAAAGATCATCATAAGAAATCGCGTAACATGTCATAGTCGGACGAAACAGAAGGGAAATTCTTCGTTGCGAGGTTAAGGTTAGGTTCTCCGTCGTTCTGTTTTCAAGCCACAATACGCATCCAAAAAACTAGAAGTGGGCTATTTCGAACTTGTTGGTGGTCCAGAAAAGTACCGTTTGGTTTGCGTTGTTTTGCAAAAGCAACTGATGAAGTTTGATACATAATTCTATTTTGTTCTCATGAGAATAACGCAGAATAGAAACTGGTGCTCTTGGATACGATTGCATCACGGGAACCGAATCCGTAAATCTGCCTTCGCTCGACCGCAATTACAAGCGAGCATTCCATCATGACCATTTCATGCGAAAGCGAAGCAGAAATTGAATAGATTGCCCAGCTGGCATCCAGTTATATACAGTTTTGTGTTATTTCAATAGCCTGTTTTCAAAACATTTTTTAATTGGTGTTTTCCCAGCTGTCTTCGCAGGCAGCTCATACAAATCCTCCATCTACGTTTGTAAAATTATGTAATAAAAAAGACAGAGTTAGACAGAAGGATGAGTCACGCGCCGTGTATTGAATTACCTCCGATTTTTTGGAGTCTGTTTCTTCGCGCAGTTAAGATATCACGTTTACAAAATCACACTTACCGCAATGAATCCTGATTACTAACCCTTCCAACTAATAATGATAATCTCAAGGACACTACGTTTTAGGGGCGACCCTTCTGACCGCGAATAACATACTAACATTCCTTCCCTTTTCCTGGTGATTGTAAGGACGTAGCCGGCGTCGTTATTGACTATTCAAAGTTTGAATCACCGAAACTTGTACAACCAGCATGAATTGCTACTCCCAAGTGCCATTCAGTGTGTCCTTTGTGCAATTTCGCTGGTTCAGGTCAACACGAAGAGCAACTACAAAATGTGTATTTCTCCAACAGCTTATCAAATCAAAATCAAATCGCGGTGCGATTTTGTTTGCAACTTCAAATCCAAGATGGAACTGGAAGAAATGATACAGAGCGTCGGTTTCCATGTCGTCTGGGGAAAGGCGCTTGTGTATTTTTGCATGAATTATTCATGTATGTATGTATGTATGTATGAATTATTCATTGCATGTATGTGCTCTCGTGGCGTTAGCGTCACATATTATCAAGTCGAAGGTTCGGGTTCGTGTTCCAAAAATTTTTTTACAAAATTAATGACGAATTCAAGTAGTTTTATCATTCAGTTTCAATATGATTCATGAAAAGTTAACGTTTGCATCATAAAACTGCAATCAAAGATATCTCTGTAGTAAAGGTGTTCATGTGACACGAAGTTTTAGTCTTCCAAAATTTACTAAATATCTTGGTGTTGCTCTCTATTTTTTCGAATGTCATTCATTTCATTTGTTGGTAAGAATCGAAGGTAAGTAAAGTTGTTTATTAGTTACGAATTTAAAATAATAGACATATTAAAAAAAAGGTTTTTTGATTGATTTCAGGATGGTCCACTCTGAGAGCGAAATAAAAAAAAACAAATACCAATGATTCAGGTAGCCGTTATTGATGATAGGCAAACAAAACCTCACAACAATGCTTCGCACAAAAAGCATCAATCTTCAAATGTGGTTTAATGGGGGCTATAAGATAGTACTTACCGACAGAAAACGGTCAACAATTCAGCAATGATCGCTCCCTTGTGATCGTCGGTTCATGGTTATGTATCTCTCCAATTTGCGGGATTAAGAAAGAAACATATAATGGTAACAAATATTCCTATCTCCCGAAATAAGTTACTTATCAAAGTGTACCATTTGGCAGCTTAATAAGAACTAATCACTGTATGGACAACAACGACCGTGTATTCGGAAAATGACAAAGCGAGGGATTGATGTAATCCTAGGACCAGTGTTGCCACACATACAGATTTATCTGGAAAGGTACAGATTTTTTTGTCATTTTTGGTACATATTTTTTTCTTATTTTTGGTACAGATTCTGTACGTTACAGAGTACAGATTTTCATCAAAAAGTACAGATTAGTACATATTTTTTCCGCCTGCGAAATTCCTTACATTCGAAAAAGCAACATTATGGTACATGACGACTTTAACGCCGCAGTATCGCTTGGAGCGCTTTCTTTTAATTTTAATTCATGAAAGCATGCAATCTAGATTCAAAAAAAAACTACGTTAAAGCATTATAAAACATACGGCGAACTTGCAAATGTAAATGTAGTATTTGTGATAAATAAATAAGTATTTTTTCATGCTAAATTTCTATAACGAATATTTTCGATGGTACAGATTTTTGGACGAAAAAGTACAGATGAGAAAAATTTTTACCCGCTCTGGTACAGATTGAAGTGTGGCAACACAGCCTAGGATAATAGCCTACATTCGTTTCAAAGCCCTCAGATCCGTTCATTCAGTTCAGAAACGACTTGTTGAGTAGCAGCTCATTGACAGAAGCCCCAGAATAAATCCGATGCTCACACGGAAAAATCTTCAAACACGACTGAAATTTGCAGAAGATCATCAAAAGAAATGGCGTAACATGTTACGGTCAGACGAAACGTTAGGTTCACCGTCGTATCGGTTCTGATTTTAAGTCTCGATACACATGAAAAAAAATCTATCATGGAGATGGATACATCATGGTTAGAGTACTTTTTAAACATAGAATTACTTGTCTAGAAATGTATGAAGTGTAAATGTAAATAAAATGATTTGGTGTCCATTCGTCTCGATTTAACTCGAGAACAGAACAACAAATTTGAGTAGTTATTATGAGCTTTCATTACTTTTAGTCTGTACCAGGTTTACGCGACAAAAAAAAGTAATGAAAATCAATCGGGAAATTGAAAAAACATATCAAATTGAAAAGTTATTTATACAACGAATTTAGTACATCTATATTAATTAGAAATCATCAGGGGTTCGTACTTCACTACTCACTTCACGGATCAAAGAATTTGAATAATTATTTTAAAAAATGAAGGTTATGAAAAACAGGGTGAATGTATTGAATTTCACGGTTTTCGAAAAGTGTTCTGTTCGATCACTTATCGGAATTCAAGTGCCGGATCAGCTAGTGAAAATACAAAAACTAAACATATTGCGGACGCGCTGACCAATGGTCAGTTTCTATTTTGCTGCCTTGTTATTTGCTCCTGAATACATTCTCAAAATATGCACAAAGCAAGCATAGCGCAGAGCTTGCACTGCGAGCAGCATTCAACATCCATACACACAGAAGATTTGCCCGATGCAAAACGCATATCTCTACCTCAGGTTTGAAAACATAAATTCAAACAAAGATTTAAATTGAACTGCAGAGATCGTTTATCCCCAGCAAACTATCGAAGCTCCGAAGTGACTTCCCTGAGGGCGAAATTGATTAGGAACTCGTTAGGAAGATGCGCCACGTTGGCGTAC
The DNA here is from genome assembly GCF_029784135.1 of Toxorhynchites rutilus septentrionalis. Lineage (NCBI taxonomy): Eukaryota > Metazoa > Arthropoda > Insecta > Diptera > Culicidae > Toxorhynchites > Toxorhynchites rutilus. The sequence continues at coordinate 219,324,029 of NC_073746.1, forward strand.
ATACCGTTGGGGTGAGAGTGTTTATGTATGATTGGATCACACTTACGAAACGTTGTTTTTTTCTGTATTGTCAAAGATAGAACATGGTGAGTGTAAAACAAATGAAATGTGTTTAAAAGAAGAATGTCACGATCAGCGTTGCCACATGTTAGACGAACCAGCCCAGGAGACTGAAAGCCTCTCAAATAAAGAATAAAAAAAAAGTGTTGCAACATTTAAATCTGTACCGGAGGGGTCAAAAATCTTTCTCATCTGTACTTTTTTTCCGAAAATCTGTACCATCGAAAATATTCGTTGTAGAGAAAAAAATTTTATAAGCATTAAAAAAAACTCATTTATTTACTACAAATACTACATTTACATTGGCAAGTTATACGTGTGTTTGATGATGCTTATAGATAGTTTTTTTTAGAAACAAGATTGCATACCATCATTTTTTAAAATTTTCGAGCTGCCACCACGATTATGATCTCTTATGATCAACAGCACCAAGCGATACTGCAGCGTAAGAGTCGTCATGTACCTCAATGTTGCTTTATTCAAATGTAAGAAATTTAACAAATGGAAAAAAAACTGTACCAATCTGTACTTTTTTACGAAAATCTGTACTCTGTACCGTACAGAATCTGTACCAAAAATAACGCAAAAATCTGTACCATTCGAGATAAATCTGTACGTGTGGCAACACTTGGCACGATGCATACTCACTGGAGTTCGTGAATTGTCAATAAGGACACAAAATTCAACATGTGACCTGATTGTGTATTGTTATAGCGAGGTCAAGAAATAAATATGAATATTGGTCAGGCCAAAAACAACCGAAAATTTTTACTAAAGACATATTTCTAAAGCTTATATGGATCCTAGAATGATATATAACAAGTACACAAGTGTAAGAGAATAACAAGAACAATTTCCTAGGCCTACGTAAACCGTGCGATCGTGTCAATATTTCTTTAATATTCCTGTAATATTTCCTGGTATAGATTTGGTCCACTTTTGTGGATGAAAATGGTAATGAATAAGTATCATATGTGGAATGAGAAATGCCACTCAAATGGGAGTTCATGCAAGTTAAGTATTGCATGCAGCTCCTACTGTGAAGTGGTTTCAATATCATTAAAAAAATGTTATACAACGGCCCACTCATTATGCCGGTTTGAACTCAATAGAAAATCTGTGGCAAACTGTGGCTCGTGAGACTGTGGAATCATGAAATAAAAAAAAATATATTTGAAAAAAAAATAATATAGCTAAATATTTGGGAAATATTTAGCTGAATGAGATGATGTATGTCTCAATTTTTGTACTTCAAAACGCTGAAAGGAGGGGGTCTTCGTAGCCACTTGGTTACGCGTTCGCTTACCAAGCGATCGATCGTGAGTTCAAACTCAGGGCCCTAAATTGACCATCTTTGTGTTATTATAGAATAACTACGTCCACGCAACAATCATTAGCGATGGAGGATGATCCACGGTCGAAATAAGATCGATTCATCCATACAACTGCTCTGCTCTGCAAGACACATCGGGCTGCTGTTCTATAAATAACCCAACAATGATCAATATGAACTGTCCGGTCTGCTGAACAATGGAAGAACACCAAGAATACCCCAACACCTGAATGGCTACTACTGTGTAATTTACCATAATGTAATGGACCAGAAAACTTAACGCCTAAATGGCTACTACTAATTACTGTGTAATTTACAATTTATAGAAACATAAACATATGTACATGTACACGATTAAAACCCGGCTCTGTTACAGCTAAAATGCTAATGAGCCTGATAAATAAATAAATAAATGGGATAAAAAAAAACGCTGAAAGGCCCGTGGCTTTCAACCCAAATGCTTTATAACATTGAAAAGTATAAGTGCCACCCATTTTTTAGAATTGAACTTTCACCTATTGGAGGGATCGAAGCTGTTGCTTGTCATGCAAACATCAGAGGCAAAGACCTCTGTATTGTCAGCTTGTATTGGCCTCCGAGAGCTGCGGTTAGCCGCAAGCAACTTGTTGACATGTGCTCACTCCTTCCTGAGCCACGATTGATCTTGGGAGACTTCAACTCTCACGGAACTGCCTGGGGGGAACAGTACGACTACAATCGTTCATCGTTGATCTATGACCTTTGTAACAGCTTCAATATGACCGTTTTGAATACTGGGGAAACAACACGTGTACCTAAACCTCCTGCTAACCCAAGTGCTCTTGACCTCTCGCTTTGCTCGAATTCACTATCGTTAGATTGCAAGTGGAATGTAATCCAGGACCCCAACGGTAGTGACCACTTGCCAATCAAAATTTCCATCACCATTGGGTCGAATTCTTCTGAATCTATAAACCTGGCATATGACCTCACAAGACACATTGATTGGAAAAAATATGCGGACGCGATTGCTCTAGCCATCAATTCCAGAGATGGTTTACCTCCATTGGAGGAGTATAGCTTCCTTTCTCGTTTGATCTATGACAGCGCGGTTCGCGCTCAAACGAAACCCATCCCAGGCTCCACTATTCGTCGAAGGCCTCCCAATCCATGGTGGGATAGCCAATGTTCCAAGCTTTATCAGGATAAATCGAACGCATTCAAAACTTTTCGGAAACGTCGAACCATTGAAAATTTTCAATCGTATTTGGACCTTGAAAATCAATTTAAAAACTTGATCAAAGGGAAAAAAAACGTGCTTATTGGCGAACTTTCGTGGGAGGTTTGTCACGAGAAACGTCAATAAAAAAATTATGGAAAGTGGCTCGAAACATGCGAAATCGCTCTTCATCGAATGAAAGCGAAGAATATTCACATCGATGGATTTTTAAATTTGCACGGAAGGTTTGTCAAGATTCCGTTCCTGTGCAAAAAATTGTTCGAGATATACCAGAAGATAGGTGTGATCTTGATTCCGAGTTTTCGATGGTAGAATTCTCTCTTGCTCTCCTTTCTTGTAACAATTCGGCTCCAGGAACGGATAGAATTAAGTTCAACTTGTTGAAACACCTCCCTGATGTGGCGAAACATCGCTTGTTGAATTTGTTCAATCGGATTCTGGAGCATAATATTGTTCCAGATGATTGGAGACAAGTGCGAGTTATAGCTATTCAAAAACCCGGAAAACCCGCGTCCGACTTCAATTCGTACCGCCCAATAGCAATGCTGTCTTGTATACGGAAGTTGTTGGAGAAAATGATCTTGTTTCGCCTTGATCGATGGGTTGAAACGAATGGCCTACTCTCAGATACACAATATGGGTTCCGCAGGGGCAAGGGGACGAATGATTGTCTTGCGTTGCTTTCTTCAGAAATTCAAATGGCTTACGCCGAAAAAAAACAAATGGCTTCAATATTCTTGGACATGAAGGGGGCCTTTGATTCTGTTTCAATAGAGGTTTTGTCAGATAAATTACACTCTCGGGGTCTACCGCCTCTATTGAATAATATGTTATATAACTTGCTTTGTGAGAAACATTTGAATTTTTCTCACGGAGATTCGGCAGTGAGTCGGGTCTCTTACATGGGCCTCGACATCGACAATTGCCTTACACAAAATTGCAGCCTAAGACAACTTGCAGATGATGGAGTGGTGTCTGTCGTAGGATCAAAAGAATCCGACCTGCAAGAACCCTTACAAGATACTTTGAACAATTTTTCAACCTGGGCCATTGGGCTAGGGATCGAATTCTCCACGGAGAAAACAGAGATGGTGGTTTTTTCTAGGAAGCATAGACCAGCAAAACCAAAGCTTCAACTTTTGGGTAAACCGATCACTCATGCTATGTCATTCAAGTATCTTGGGGTCTGGTTCGACTCCAAATGTACTTGGGGGCCCATATTAGGTATCTGAGTAAAAAACGCCAACAAAGAATAAACTTTCTCCGTACAATTACCGGCACCTGGTGGGGAGCCCATCCCGAAGATCTTATAATGTTGTATCGAACAACTATTCTCTCAGTGATGGAGTATGGCAGTTTCTGTTTTCAATCAGCTGCCAAAACACACCTCATTAAACTCGAGCGAATTCAGTATCTTTGTCTCCGTATTGCGTTGGGATGTATGCCCTCAACGCATACCATGAGTCTCGAGGTTTTGGCAGGCCTACTCCCACTAAAAGATCGCTTCAATTTATTATCTCTTCGGTTCCTCATCCGGTGTAAGGTTATGAACCCATTGGTGATCGGGAATTTTGAGCAATTGATCGAGCTAAATTTTCATGCTGGATTCATGAGTTCATATCATGAATTCACCTCTATGCAGGTTGTTCCTTCTTCGTATATTCCCAACCGTGTTTGTTTTCCTGACTACATCAATTCCTCTGTACATTTCGATCTGTTCATGAAGGAGAAAATCCATGAAAATCCAGATTATCTTAGATTGGGGTTCGTTCCTACGATCTTCAATGCAAAGTATGGGCGTATCAATTGTGATAATATGTACTTTACTGATGGGTCCTCTATGAATGAGTCCACAGGATTTGGAGTGTTCAACATATTTTTTAGCACCTCACACAGTCTTCAGAATCCTTGCTCAGTGTATATTGCTGAATTGGCAGCAATACACTGGGCGCTGGACAGCGTCGCCTCACGACCTGTTGAACACTATTACATTGTAACGGATAGTCTTAGCTCTGTCGAAGCTATCCGTTCAGTGAGGCCGGAAAAGCACTCGCCGTACTTCCTTGAGAGAATACGAGATATTTTGAGTGCTTTAACCAGACGCTGTTATGTCATTACCTTTGTCTGGGTCCCCTCACATTGCTCAATTCCGGGTAATGAGAGGGCTGACTCATTGGCAAAGGTAGGTGCAATTGAAGGCGATATTTATCAGCGTCAAATCGCCTTCAATGAATTTTATTCTTTAGTCCGTAAAAATACCATCGTTAACCGGCAACGTAAGAGGAACGAAGATGAATTGGGTCGGTGGCTTCACTTGATTATCCCTAAGGTTAGCCTCAAACCATGGTTCAATAGTCTGGACTTGAGTCGGGACTTTATTCGCACCTTCTCTCGACTCATGTCCAATCACTGTTCGTTAGACGCGCTACTCTTTCGTTTTAATCTTGCCGATGGCAATATATGTGCTTGTGGCCAAGGTTACCACGACATCGAACACGTTGTTTGGTCGTGCGAGGTGTATCTTGTTGCCATATCGAATTTATTAAACTCTCTTTGGGCCAGAGGAAGACAGCCCAATGTGCCGGTGAGAGATGTGTTGGCTCGGTTAGACCTTGATTACATGTCCCAAATATATGTCTTCTTAAAAGTTATCGATCTTCGTGTGTGATTGTCCTTATATCCTTATATTCTCCTTTTCCTTTTCCTTCTCGAGAAATCAAATCCCTTCTTACTAACAATAGAATAAGGTGAAATGTAAATACATATTACTTATAAGATAGGCTTAAGAATTGAGTATGATGAATGTGAGTGCGAATGTGAGTGTGAACATTGTCAACATATCCTTATATCCCTTCCTTTTCCTGAAAAAATGTCACCATTCTAAACTCGAGCAAACCGCGAGTAATCGGTTCTCTACTCCATTAACACTAGAATTAATGAAAAATGTTATATATAATTGTAACAATACAGATAGGAGTTTGGCTCCTTTATACTTATGTAACTGAGCCTGTAAAAATAAACGATTAAAAAAAAAACATTGAAAAGTATTTGTATACTGCGGTTGATGGATAAACATGCGTACATTGAGATTTTTTTCGTGAACCTGGCAATTGGATCTATTTCAATAAGTTGTTGAAACATGCATAATGTAAATCGAAATCCCCAGAAATTTCTAAATTACAATACAAATCAACAAACTACGTGCTGCAATACTTTTCACTTTTGATTTCACAGAAATGCGACAGTAGATCTTTGGGGGGATCGAATACACGTTAAAGGACGAATTGATTTATTGTTCCCTATACATTTTTATTTCGACATTTTCCGAATCTTCCTTTCCAATATAAATATAATCGCTTCGGAGGATATACGGTTAGGTGGATATATGGAGGTGTACCCTTACCATTAAAGATACCGAGTCATGCGAGAAACCAAATTCAATTTCTATCCCACCTTTGTTGCGATCTTTTGCTCTTCGGGAAAAAGGCGGACTAATTTAATTAGATTCCTTTATCGACACGCGATTTTTCCGCTTCGTACCGTTCACTCGGACTTGAAATTTAATTGTTCTACTGCTCTTTAACCAGACTGTTGAACCTTCCTTTTCCTTCATGCTACCTTCCACAGGAATGACGAATCTCCTCGCCGGTTTGCGAGGAAATCGTCCATGTAACGATCGGATGTTTTCCCACCTCAGCCGTTTGTCGGTATCTTCATCAAAGCGATTCCAGCAATGTGATGCATTCCACCTAATGAAGGATAATACCCATCCTCGTATCGCATATAAGCATGGGCCTGGTGTTTATGAGTGGCTACGCTATTGGTAACCTAATTTTCGCCTGTCGCAACATCAACATTCCCTCGACCAGAGGGATATTACGTTAACGTGACTAGTGAACTGTATGTATTCCAGCTTTTCACTTTGAACATATCTATTCATCTTGTGGAATTTACGTTTCTATTGAATTTACTTTTCCTTTGCCCGAGAAGGAGAATGTCTAACCATTTGTCCTTTGCAATCTCACGGCATTTCAAGGAGACTTAATCTACCACTCATGCATTATTGATTCGAAGAGGCTTTTATCGGATACTGTAGGCGAAATTGTATATAATATTTATCACCTCTGCCGGCCAATCTGCCCTCCCTCATCATTCAAGGCCCTCTCTCTCCCTGTGTGTCGACAATACCCAGTGGGAAATTAAATTAAACTTCTGCCTGATCGATGTCGTGCTGGCAGGTATTATTCCGACGGGACCGAACATTGCACGCAATTGGCAATTGGCATCGGCCTCGTAGACGGCACGTTTCCATGTGTAGAGAGGTCCAAGGCATTCATTTCCCTCGATGCACATATATCCTTGCACAATTTACTTCACAATTGTTTGCAATTGCTCGGCGATAATTCCGTGCCATGCAGAGCGACGCATTGTTGTTAATGTTATACAGCAGTGTGGTGCGATGTGAGAGTGTGAACATGTCCTCAGCCACCTCTCCGAGGGTCGTCCGAAAATTATTTCCGGTCATTACGCAAATTTTCGAATGTTTATTTTAAATAACAAATAACCCGGTTTCAAGGGGAAAAATGTACCGCTCTTCCAGTTGTAACTAGATAATTACATTGCGTTGCGAAATCGATTCATGTATCTGATACAGGATCTACCCTTCATCGAACTGTTGGGAAGCTCTATCGGCCAGCGGAAGAACACGTTTCCGATCCCATTATGGGGAATGGTTATCTCCGAATTGCCTTTTGATACGGTTGGCCAATAGGATTTGGTCACAGATGTGTTTCATCTGAGTTTTGGACCTTAAATTATCGACACACAATGGACGAAACGGTTAGATGAAAATTCAGATAATAAAATGGATTATATTTGGATACGCACGCAACATGCTTGCAAATTTCGGGGGCAAACGATTAGTGGCGACATGGGGCGAAATAAGAATCCAATCGTTTATCTTATCTGATATACGGGCTGAGATCGAACCAAATCACGGGAAAATATGTGAACTGTAAACTTTGATTTCTTTTCCACGTGGATAGTTACATCACGAAGGAGCGATGGAACCCAATTCAACTCTTTGTTTTGAATAAAAGGACCTTCACTTCCCTTTTCTTTCAATAAAACTTGCGATGCGTAAATCCTTCATCGACTCATAAAACAATAAATTCTTGTTATACACATTATGCAAAACAAAACATGAGATTCATCTGAAAAATGGCATGATATAATCAACACTAGAATAACGGAGTCCGGAGTAATGCAACGAACTTATAGTTCTTCTAATCGGTTTGACGGGTTTAGTTTTTATTATTCCGCTTTAATTGACATACAATGAAAATTAACAAGTAAATACAACATCCAGCAAATGAGCAAATGCTGTTTAGCAACAAAATTGTACAGGAGCAAACACCTTTGAAATAGTTTTCCCATCGAAAAACAATTTTCGATCAAAATACGATATACTTTTTCCATTTTCTATACGAATGCTCAGGTACTGACACTTAAACAACTGTAGTTTGTGGACAAATCTAAATGTCATGAAACTTCACACATAAGCTAGTGACAGATAAACCTCTCGAAATGAATATTGTTCATTCTAGTGGCGCCATCTGTTGAAAAATCCCGGGACTTTTCAGCCCATCTAGTATATAAAAATTTCGTGTCACGGTGTTTGTAGTCGAACTCCTCAGAAACGGTTCGACCGACTTTGATGAAATTATACACAATGAACTTGGTATGCATGAGAATAGGTATTAATGTATCTATTTAATACTGAATTGGTGGCATTATACAGAAAAAAATGTTTCTGAATATATACATATAGCCCAAATTTTAACCACATTCCGTAATTTTATTCACGGTTTTAGTATGTTTGTATAAACAATATTCAAATAATTTACCAAATAATTTTTCAAACAGAAAGAATTTATTTATGTTGAATGACAGATGGCGCTACGTCCACTCCATCGAACATTCATCCACACATGCGAAAGTAACATCAATTCATTTAAAGCTAAGCGCATCGCCGGTGAGTTGGAATCCTTTTTGAATGATCATAATGAATTATTATGCTCGGATAACAAAACGACAATCACGCTATTGTCATCAATCTTGGTAACTGCTGTAGAGCAAGTGTGTAAATTTAATGTGCAAGTGTTGCTGGAATCATGCTAGGCAACCGCACAGTGATGCGAGAAATTGTGATTCGATCAAAAAAACAATAATCTGGGATGCATCGTTGACACATACCGTCATACGACTCTCTCCATATTCTACTCCAATGGAACTAACATTCTTGAAGTTCGCCTCCTCAACCTAGTACATCAGCGAGACGCTAACATGAGCAGCGCTGATACAGCCTTTGCTATTTTCAGACCAAAACGCAATACATTGTCACGACATCACAACGTGTGTGTGCAAACAAAAATTGAAGTCCGGTTCCACATATTGCTGAATGAAGCGAGGATTACTTCATATACATACTTTTAGTATGGTTAGTCGTCCAAAATACGCCCTATGTAATATCCTCAATAATTCCAGATTTATGTACTGGTCAACTATGTTTCTGGAAAATAAACTCTACCGTATGAAATATGTGTCATATGTAACAGAGTAAGTACTCAAACGACATCGAGTTATAATTTTCATTTGTGTTTTAACAATTTTAAATTGCTTCGGGTCTGCCATTGCAATAGAGAGTAAATTGCCCTTCGTCGAAAAACAGTTTTCAAAACTCCAATAAATCCAGTACAAATCTAAGTTGTTGCTTTGATGAAAAAAAAGAATTACATTTTTTGCATCGTTCCAAAAAATGTCTCAAACAAGCTATTTATAGTGTATTACAAAATCTTCTGTAGTTCTGCAAATATTGAGTTCTAATGTTTGCAGGTAAACTTTTAACCTAGTGTGTCCCCAAAAACCCTAGGGACGTTTCATATTGATACGTTTACCCAGCAGTTTAGCTGATCGATCATGTTTGAGGTGAATTATTCGTAAATTCCGTAATTCGTAAGTCGTAATTTGTGAAACTGGTAATTCGAAATTCGTAAAATTCGTAAGACCGGGAGATGAGAACTTAGGTTTAGTTTTCCAAAAGACTAGCTTTTTCAAGGGTAGAGGTTTGAACTGAAGAGCTTCAAAAAAATATCCCCAAAGAATGAACGATTAAGTACAATGCCTCAGTAAAACAAACCAAGAGAGAGAAAAGCCAAAAGGGAGTGAGAAAAAAAATAGAAATTGTATTGGAATAAAATAAGAACTCATGAGAATCCAACGAAAATCGAAACCAGCAACACCAGCGCAAAAGCCATCATCCAGAAACACCAATGAAAACACTAAAGCTATAATCTAGCAACACCAACGACAATAACATCAAAGGTTCTTTTCAGAACCAATAACCAAGAACTATTTTTTTTCAGTCAACTAAGTTATTCTCAATAACCCACAAAACATGTTATCGAACAAATGAAAATAAAACAATCAATTTGATGCCCTTGCCCTTACTGTAGTCATACGTCTATTCGATTATGTCCACGATATCACCCATACTCCTTTTTTAATGTTGAACTTTAATTTTATCATGTAGTCGAAACATCTACAATGTTCCCAAGAAGTTGGTATCACTTTTACGAACGCGAGTGAACGGAATAAAAGTACATATGTGCGCAGAAATAACCTTATGACTGCTTTCGTGTGGAATACACACCCATTACCGTGCCCAAGGTTAGCAAAGAAGGTTCACCTTTGCGATTGTGTGCTCCTCATCTGCCTACCACCCACTTCGGTGAAAATGGCGAAACTGAAACTGTAAACTGAACTGAAAACAAACTTTCCATCTGAAATGTGTGCGGGGTTTCGAGGAATTGAAACAACATCATTTCTGATTGTTTGGGCGCTGAAGGGCAGTAGTGCCCACTCTGCCCCAATGCTGGAGATTGTGCCAATCGATAAGCTCCGCGTCATTTCAATTGATTGGAACGCCTGTGTTGTATTTATGGCCAAGCCTACGTTCCAGTTGCTGTAATATTCCCCTCTTCAGGACAATGTTTTGAAGAAGAGATCAACAATATGCTGCTAGAAATTAGTAAATTTTCCGCTGATACCTATCATCTTATTGGGAACAACAATAAGAGAAACCGAAATGGCAGCTACATCTCATCATGTTTTTCATCTTTGAGATAAGCGGTAGGATGATGATGATGGTCCCGCCTCCTTCCCCTACAGAGGTATCGACGAAAGATACCCTAGATTTAATCTACTCAGCACAACTTGCTCTGCTCTGAAGTAACACAGAGTCTTGTGTATATTCATAGCCGCTAGTGGGAAGATGGTCCAGACCCGACCACTGAGTTGCTGCGGCCATCAAACACCTAAAATATCCATCTTTTTTGTGACTTCGACATTGACATGTAGGGTGTATGTGGTTCACGAGTGTGAATAAAATTGGAATACCGGAGCTAAATTAGAAGTCCCTTTTTGAGACATGTTCAGAAATGGACAACCGACCCAAACCGAATGAAACTGAAAGAAACAGATAACCATACAACCGAATTGTCAGCGCTGCGACACCTTTCGTTTGAAATTGCTAGAAATTCGGCAGGTAGCGCCATTTCTGAGATCGAAGTAGGGGTCGGTCTAGGACCACCTTCCCCTCCTTTTTTTTCTAATTCAGCTCTAGTATCCATATCGGCAGAATCGGATGAAGTTCATGGAAGTTGAAACAACTATAGGGGAAAAGCGGTTAAAATGAACACCCTAAGGAATATGTCCAATTACTGCGTCCACATGCTGCTAAAATTTCCGTTCTTCGGAGAATATTATAGCTTAACTAACTGTTGTTCAAGATATCAAACGATTTTTATTATAAAAAAGACGGGTGGGTAATGTCGGGGACATAACCGGAGTGACGTAGGACTATACAAAGGGGACATCTTTTGTTAAATATATATTTTTAATATATTGTTTTATTTTCTTCTCCTACGTGAATACCTACCTATCTACCTGAAAAATGGATTAGTTTACTGTTTACTCTTTATGAATGTGTTGTGTTTTTGTTATCACTCGATATTCCCATCTTGTTCGGTTAAACCTTCCTGTTTAGCTATTGCGTTTGCCACTCGCCACAGCTTTCACTGTTGGAAAATTTCTTCCCATCCAGCTTGTGACATATTGTTCAGTAAATTACATTTAATGCGACGTGCCGAAGCGCCACTCAGTGTCGCATTGGAGGCGATTTTAACCTGTAATTGAACATTTGCGATGACAGTGGTACAGTGTCGACTTTCAATGTGGGGTCATAATTTGGATCTCTATGTTTACAAAAATGTCCAACTAAATAAGTCGCATTACATGTCCGTCCAATTAGCTAAATGTCGAACTAATTGTAAATTACTGTACTTTCAATCTGGAAACAATTTAAGAATTGGTGAAAATTGAATAATCAGGAAAGTCCCCAACTATCAATAAGCTCAGAACAACTGCCAAATTCACATACTCATCAGATCCTGGCAAACAAATTATGAAAACATCAATTTGTGTTTTATTATTATTTTGGATAATGTTTTAGAAAGCATTGAACTTTATTTCCTAAACTCTTTTTTGGAAGGTTTAATGGCCCTGAAAAGCGCCTTGTTTTATGGAATGGTTCCAATTTACAAAACTTAGTACTCGTGGTTTTGAAAAAAACCATTTCGAACGCCATTGATGCCGCCTTGTTCTGGATTTGCCACCAAAGCAGTTTGTATAAAGAACAAACTTCTTTCTTCTGCTACCTGATGCCGTTTTGCGATTGCGTTTGCCACTCGCCACTCGCTGCAACTGCCTGTTGTCTTGATGTCCACCGAACCGAATGTGTTCTGTTCCGAATGCGGGTTTTCTTATCGTCGCGAGCAGCTTTGCCAGCTAACTCGATCATTTCGGCGGCCGAAACTATATAACGGCGGCTAGGTGGACTGGTGCACTGGTACTAACGCGCTCGGCCTAGCTACCCTTGCGGGGAACTTCAGATCAACACGGTTCGAGCGGGATTTTGCCTTTCCCTTCACTTTTCCTCCTTTACCATGTCCAGACATGGCTGCTTGGGTTGGTTTGTTGATGTGTTGTGATGCGAACCGATGTGGTGTACGGTTTGAATGAGAATGATCGTTACGGCAGCGGAGCGGGGATTTTTAAGCTGAATGACTGGCTCGAGAATTACGCATGTGTGAGACTGCGACCAATGTTTCGTTCATTTTTTTCTTTTTCCTTTCCAATCGTGCTTCATTCTATTTCGCTGCTGCTCTGGTTGCCCGTTTTGGTCGGTACGATTTGAGGAGCACAAAATGGACCAATCAAAAATGGGCACATAGTGCATTTTGACAATGCTTGATATTTCACAATTATTCAATTATTTATCTCAAGAAAAATGAAATGTTATTCGTTATGATAGATGCGTAGATATATTTCCTATCAATTGATGCAAAAACCTTTGCGATCTATTGAGAAATGCTCGAGTTATAAGCGTTCCAAATCTTGCATTTTTTCCTACTTGTTCAGTGCCTAGATTTCCATTTCACCCCCTATATCTTCCGGTTAGACGTAGTCCTACGTCAAAAATAAAAATAGTACATTTTTTATTAAAAGAAAATAAGATGTACAATCGAGCTTTTTTTATCGTGCGGTTAAAATGATCACATGGTGAAGGTAAAATGAACAATTTCATATATCATGCCAAATGGGATAGATTTATGCATTGTTCCTAAAAATCTAAATTTGTTCAAATCATTATTGAAATAGTAAGTACATGTATGAATCAAGCTGAGCTTATTCACCTAGAGTAGGAATTAGAATTTTCACAAACGTACAAAAACGTAGTAAGAAACCCATAACGCTTCACATATTGAGGTTTGGTTTTGATCGAGGTGCCATATTTTTTTCAGAGTCAAAGCCACAAAAGGAACCCCTTGAAAAGAAACATTTGATGTAGATCAGCTTTGGAAAACATGACATTGTTAGTGGTTATCCACTGGAGACTCATGTTGCCCCAAAAAACAAAGTAATTTCGAATGCGAATTACTCACTGAAACCAAACAAAATATCTGTTTACCTCTCATTGAATATGTGAACAGTTGTTCAAATTGATGATTTGTCGAAGATATCAGGTCGAATAATTTAAATTTCACGGGAAATTCCTTAAATACGATACGCACAAAATTACATCAAAATGGCTACCGTGAGAAAAATTTCTATTTTATATTTTTATTTTTTTCATTTGACAGTTTCCTGCATAACAAGGTGTCTTGAACAGCTTCAAATGTTCTAAGAGTAGGATAATGAAGAAGTATCAATTTTTTAATAGTTAAACTATCGAAGTTTGAGCACTGGTTCATTTTACCAACCCTGTTCATTTTAACCTCATTTTCCCTACAAATTTTCCGAGAATACATTCAGGCGATTGTATGACACTGCCAACGACAGATTGAAATAATAAACTTGAAATAAAAGTAACTGAATATCGTATTTTAAATCTAAATTTCTGACAGATCATGCATGATTTTCAACACGTGTCATGAGTTAAAAATTCTTCGTTTGTATTGTCATTCTGTAACATGAGTATACTCACTCACGCGGAACTTGAAGGAGGCGCAGAAACGATAAAAGTTGATGGTTCTGAGCCTAGGGTCACGGACGGGATCTTGACATAGGACTGTGATTCTGTGTAGTAATTGCATTTGAGTTAAGTTTTTTCATTGTTCAAAATCTGTATTTTTTCTCTTTTGATACATCAAATGGAATCCCTGAAAACACCGAGTCCTGTATGAACTTGTATCTTTTAAACGGGTTAAATGCGATAACGTGGTATAATCCGGAACCACATTATGTTTAAACATGTACACAACAATACCATTAAAGCCATTACTACCCTTTCCTTCTGTTTAGTCAATCATGTAGGAAAAGATAAGGAGTCATGATTTATCATTTTTAAACCTGTGTTTAAATAGTTAAGATCTACATAAATATAAGCTCAAGTCAAATCAATCTAAGACCACAGAAATACATTATAGACAAAATGTGAGCATTAGCATTTGTGATGACTTCATAGCCAGGTGATCTATATACACGGTTTTCCAACTTTAAATTCCGAAAGTAAATTGAAATAAAACACACATAGAATTCGAATTTCGATGAAACTTTTATTTCAAATTAAAGTTTGGTTTATGCCATTATGTGTGAAATAAAACATCATTCAAATGTCCACCTAGGGCTTCCTCGCACACCTTGATCCGGAACAGGTAATTTTCGATGACTTTTCGGCATATATGGGCGGTATCTCGGTCATAACTTCACGAATGTTGTCTTTCAAATTATCAAGAGTTTGCAGAGACCCCACAAAAAACAAGTCTAGCGAGTTCAAATCGCATGATCTGGACGGCCAATTGGCATCACCAAAACGCGAAATTATGCGTCCTTCAAATTTCGTTCGCAATATGGCCATGTTCGGTCGTGTTGTGTGGCACGTGGCACCGTCCTGCTGAAACCACATGTCATCCGTATCCATATCTTCAATTTGTGGCAAAAAAAAATCGGTTAACATGCGGCCATAGCGCTCACCATTCACAGTTACCGTCTCGCCGTCCTCATTTTCAAAGAAATACAGCCCGATGAGTCCACCAGACCATAATGCGCACCAAACAGTGACTTTTGGCGGATGCAATGGCCTCTCAACAATCACGAGTGGATTTTCTGAGCCCCATATACGGAAATTTTGGGTGTTCACACCCTAAACCGAGCTCGAAATGTGCCACATCGCTGAAGAAAATTTGATGCGAAAATTCAGCATTTTGCTGCTGTTGTTCGTTCACCCAATCGACGTATGCCCGACGCATTCCATGGTCACCACGCTCCAATTTTTGTACCAGTTGGACTTTATATGGATGTAGGTGCAAGTCCAAATGCAAAATTCGCCACAATGATGTGTTTGACAAGTCCAATTGCTGAGCACGCCGTGGAATCGAAACATTCGGGTCATCCTCCACACTGGCAGCAACAGCAGCAATATTTTCGGCCGAACGCACATTACGAAGATGCACAGGTTTCACAATATCCGCTACGGATCCAGTTTGTTCGAATTTACGCACTACACTAGCGATTGTGTGCTCTGTAGGCCATCCATGACGACCAAAATCCGTCCGTAATGCTCGAAAAACATTTGCCGGTTTTTCATCATTTTTATAGTATAATTTGACAAAATTAACACGTTTTGCGATGCTAAAACGATCCATATTGTAAAATGGCAGACATTCAACTAACGATATGACGCTTTGGTTGATAGCTATGTCAAACGGTTGTCAGCGCAGGGCTGTATACTTTCGGAAGCCCGAAATGGAAAACCCTGTTTATAAAAATGGATTTCTGTCTGTTTGTCTGTCTGTCTGTCTGATTCTTATGGACTCGGAAACTACTGAACCGATTGACATGAAAATTGGTATGTAGGGGTTTTTGGGGTCGGTGAAGGTTTTTACGTTATTTCCAGACCCGTCCCCCCTCTCTAAGGGGGCCGTCATACAAAAGAAACACAAATTTCTTCATTATTCGAGAGTTAAACAAGCAAACGAAAACAAATTTGGCATGTGGAGGTTTTAGGATGCAATAAATGTTTTTACGGTGGTTAGACACTCCACCCCTCTCTTTAAGGGGGGGGGGGGTCTACCATACAAATGAAACACAAATTTCTGCAAAACTCGAGAATTAATCAAGCAAACTAAATCAAATTTCGCATGTAGAGGTTTTAGGGTGTAATAAATATTTTTACGGTGGTGAGACACTCCACCCCCTTCTTTAAGGGGGGTCTGCCATAGAAATGAAACACAATTTTTTCATAACTCGAGAATTAATCAAGCAAATGAAATAAAATTTGGCATGTGGAAGTTTTAGGGGGTAATAAATGTTTATATGGTGGTTGGACACTTGTATGGCAGCCCCCCCCTCTTTAAGGGGGGGCTGCCATACAAACGAAACACAAACTTCTGCATAACTCGAGAACTAATCAAGCACAATTTGAGATGTGAGGGTTTTTGGATATGAGAAATGTTCCTATAATGGTATGATACCCCTCCCTCCTCTGGAATGGAGAGGGGGTCCCATAAAAATATTACACATATTTCAACCAAAAATATTCAAACCAAACATGACAATTGTAAATTTTCGGAAAACTCTGAAGGACAAGGAGAAAATTCGGAAAATTATATTCCCATATGTTCTACAATTACATGGTGACAAGTGCTGTTCGTCCATTTGATGTTTGCGCTAGCGAAATTGATCTTTGTTCGAAACTGGAAATGGATTTTAATGTGATGAAACGAACTCCTATATCTTCTTCTATCTATACCAAAAAAAGGATCGCCGGATTTTTTTTTTATTAATTCGTTTATTTTTACAGGCTCAGTTACTTAAGTTTAAAGGAGCCGAATTCTTAAATATAATTTTAAAACTATATATATATAAACAATTTTCTTACATCTATGGTTAGTAAGGTGGAAAACCGATTACTCGCGGTGTACTCGAGTTTAGAAGGGTGACATATTTTTAGGAGAAGGATGTGATATAAGGAAATTGTAACAATGTTGATGAACACTCAATTCTTAAATCTATTCGTATATCTATAGTTTATTTACATTTCAACTTATTCTACTATTCATAGCAAGGGGACGAATCACCCGCAAAGGAAGGAAAGGAGGGTATAAGGACGTAGGGACAATCACACACGAAGATCTATAGCTTTAAGGAAAACATATATATGGGACATGTAATCAAGGTCTAACCGAGCCAACACATCTCTCACCGGCACATTGGGCTGTCTTCCTCGGGCCCGAAGGGAGTTTTCTAAATTCGATCTGGCGACCAGATACACCTCGCACGACCAAACAACGTGCTCGATGTCGTGATAACCTTGGCCACAAACGCAGAGATTGCTGCTGGCAAGATTGAAACGGAAGAGTAGTGCATCTAATGAACATTGATTGGACATGAGTCGGGAGAAGGTGCGAATAAAGTCCCGACTCAAGTCCAGACATTTGAACCACGGTTTGAGGCTAACCTTAGGGATAATCGAGTGAAACCACCGGCCCAATTCATCTTCATTCCACTTGCGTTGCCAGTTAGCGATGGTATTTTTGCGGACTAAAGAATAAAATTCATTGAAGGCGATTTGACGCTGATATATATCGCCTTCAATTACACCTACCTTTGCCAATGTGTCAGCCCTCTCATTACCCGGAATTGAGCAATGTGAAGGGACCCAGACAAAGGTAATGACATAACACTCAAAATTTCTCGTATTCTCTCAAGGAAGTACGGCGAGTGCTTTTCCGGCCTCACTGAACGGATAGCTTCGACAGAGCTAAGACTATCCGTTACAATGTAATAGTGTTCAACAGGTCGTGAGGCGACGCTGTCCAGCGCCCAGTATATCGCTGCCAATTCAGCAATATATACCGAGCAAGGATTCTGAAGACTGTGTGAGGTGCTAAAAAATATGTTGAACACTCCAAATCCTGTGGACTCATTCATAGAGGACCCATCAGTAAAGTACATATTATCACAATTGATACGCCCATACTTTGCATTGAAGATCGTAGGAACGAACCCCAATCTAAGATAATCTGGATTTTCATGGATTTTCTCCTTCATGAACAGATCGAAATGTACAGAGGAATTGATGTAGTCAGGAAAACAAACACGGTTGGGAATATACGAAGAAGGAACAACCTGCATAGAGGTGAATTCATGATATGAACTCATGAATCCAGAATGAAAATTTAGCTCGATCAATTGCTCAAAATTTCCGATCACCAATGGGTTCATAACCTTACACCGGATGAGGAACCGAAGAGATAATAAATTGAAGCGATCTTTTAATGGGAGTACGCCTGCCAAAACCTCGAGACTCATGGTATGCGTTGAGGGCATACATCCCAACGCAATACGGAGACAAAGATACTGAATTCGCTCGAGTTTAATAAGGTGTGTTTTGGCAGCTGATTGAAAACAGAAACTGCCATACTCCATCACTGAGAGAATAGTTGTTCGATACAACATTATAAGATCTTCGGGATGGGCTCCCCACCAGGTGCCGGTAATTGTACGGAGAAAGTTTATTCTTTGTTGACATTTTTTACTCAGATACCTAATATGGGTCCCCCAAGTACATTTGGAGTCGAACCAGACCCCAAGATACTTGAATGACATAGCATGAGTGATCGGTTTACCCAAAAGTTGAAGCTTTGGTTTTGCTGGTCTATGCTTCCTAGAAAAAACCACCATCTCTGTTTTCTCCGTGGAGAATTCGATCCCTAGCCCAATGGCCCAGGTTGAAAAATTGTTCAAAGTATCTTGTAAGGGTCCTTGCAGGTCGGATTCGTTTGATCCTACGACAGACACCACTCCATCATCTGCAAGTTGTCTTAGGCTGCAATTTTGTGTAAGGCAATTGTCGATGTCGCTTACATAGAAGTTGTACAAAAGGGGGCTTAAACATGAGCCCTGGGGGAGGCCCATGTAAGAGACCCGACTTACTGCCGAATCTCCGTGAGAAAAGTTCAAATGTTTCTCACAAAGCAAGTTATATAACATATTATTCAATAGAGGCGGCAGACCCCGAGAGTGTAATTTGCCTGACAAAACCTCTATTGAAACAGAATCAAAGGCCCCCTTTATGTCCAAGAATACTGAAGCCAATTGTTTTTTTTCGGCGTAAGCCATTTGAATTTCTGAAGAAAGCAACGCAAGACAATCATTCGTCCCCTTGCCCCTGCGGAACCCATATTGTGTATCTGAGAGTAGGCCATTCGTTTCAACCCATCGATCAAGGCGAAACAAGATCATTTTCTCCAACAACTTCCGTATACAAGACAGCATTGCTATTGGGCGGTACGAATTGAAGTCGGACGCGGGTTTTCCGGGTTTTTGAATAGCTATAACTCGCACTTGTCTCCAATCATCTGGAACAATATTATGCTCCAGAAACCGGTTGAACAAGTTCAACAAGTGATGTTTCGCCACATCAGGGAGATTTTTCAGCAAGTTGAACTTAATTCTATCCGATCCCGGAGCAGAATTGTTACATGAAAGGAGAGCATATCTTCTTTTTGAGGGACTCGTTTATGTTTTTTCCCAGATCTTGTATGGGATTCATTATCGGAGATCTCCATCTCTGGAGATTCTCCACTATTCTCCATTTTACAAAAATTTATGTCTTATTTTTAATCTATTATTGATTTTAACAATAATCTCCAAAAAAAAATAACAAAACAAACAAAAAAAAATATGATGATAATATTAAGCAATGAACATATGAGTTGAATAATAATATTAATATTAAATATGTGTACCTTAATATAAAAGTTGTTCCGATACTGCGCTCTACTGCCCTAACCAGGGAGAGACAGAGGCTACGCGCTATGGATCAACACAATAGTGCAAGAATAGCTCACACGGTCACGCGATGATAATTTCCGTTAACGACAGCCACACGATGGCGATCCCGTTATGCCGATGTTCAACAGCCGCCAAGGGCTGCAAGCTGCAAGAGCGCTGCTTCCTTTGTTCCACTTCACAAAAGGTCAATTCGAAAGCGGACAGCAATGACCTTCACTCGTACACTATACCAATAGCACAATAGTAAAAGTGGCAACGCACAATACCGACACTGAACTTTACTCGTCAAGAGTTGGATAGCGAATGGATCGCCGGATGTCAAAAAACATATTTTGGGCGGGATGAAGTTTGCCGGGTCAGCTAGTACCATATATATGTGCAGTGTCATCGTCTGGTAGCAATATCTGTTTAGGGAGGCAGATTGGACTTTTTCGAACTTAATGTTATTTGCTTATCCGCAACATGAAGCCCTGACCTTTATTAACCATCTGTCGATACATTTCCTGATAATTCCACTAAAACATTTCATTATAATATACAAACATTATTAAATATATTTTTCGTATAAGATTTTTTATAACTGATTTTCATTTATAAATTTTTATGTTAAAAGTATGTTCATTTCACATGAAAATTCATTATTGTCTTTATCATTTCTCAAACTCGGAAAACGATGCTCAATGTCGCCAACAGTGATGGTGCTGAACCAAACGTACCCCTTGTGGGCAAACACGATAACTATTAACACTTTCGACGCCTCGTCACTCAGATAGGGGTGACACTTTTCTCGTTCAAATTGAATAGGATTTTCAAAAGGAATTTGACAGAATAGGCACCTAAATGTAACTATAGGATATGTAGAAAAATAATAAAATCATAACCATATTAATATAATGTTTTTACTATACTGTTTATCAGTTTATAGTACAGATGGTTTGTACTGGAGTTTTTTTGCGAAACCCGTATAATATGGCTATGGCATGTGCTATCGTTGTCAATTTGTCTTCAAATAGAATAAAATTTCACTAGATCATTTAAAAGTTGTCTACAAACCCCGCAAGAAAGAATGAAATATGACTCAATCATCTTCAGCTTATTCTACAAAACTACGACTACGACTTCCACACCACTAAAACATTCTTCTCATATTTATTTCAAAAATACCGATGCATTCTAAAATAATATCCGAAGTGACGAACGTCGAACGGTTTAAATGATATAATTACATGGTCCTACATCAAAAATAGCTGAAAGTTAAAAATTTCTTAAGCAGCGGTTGCAGCAATCGCGCCACCACACAATCGAATAGATTCGAATTTTTGTTGTCGTTCTGTGAGAAGTGCTGTATAATATACACTCTGTCCAACTTCTATAAGACCACCCTGATTCTATTTCGTTGCAACACAAACAGTTAGAATTTCAACAAGATACATTCACACATTGCTGAATGCTTAGAATGAAGTATATTTAACGGCAATTTCGTTCAAAAGAGTTTGTGCCTAAATATGATGATTTCAGCTGTCCAGTTTCTATAAGACCATTTCAAAATTCAATAGTATTATCAATGAAAAATTCAAAACGGAACGAAAGTTTTCGGTCCTTAATCCATTGCTTAGTTTCTTTGCTTTGCTTTCCACACAAAAACGGTAGGAGAGAGGATTCCGGAACATGAATGTAATTCTTGAATGATGTGAAAGCTATCTTGAGCTATCCAGTTGCGTAGAATCCCTTCCAAACCATGCACGAGCTTCCACCAAATTTCCTGATTGAAAAATACTGTTCCTTCTTCCGTAAATCACGCCAATACCCGTTGAAACCATCAGGACCATCCTTTGACCTTGATTGACCTTTTTTTCGTCAGTGAAGATAACCTATACATTGAAGAACTTTTCGTTATGGTATATAGCCAAATGTATTATTTTGTAAACATTGTTTGTCACAACATACCATGTTCCACTGTAAGTTCATGTGAGCTTTGGCAAAACTCATATGAGACCTTTAACCTTTAACCTTTGTCAAGGTTACTTACCAAAACTTGACGAATTGTAACCCGAGTAACATTTGAATTGAAATATTGCTTTATTTGCATGAGCGATTTTGAAGTATTCAAAGCTGTTCTAGCTATTTACCTCTAATCCTGGTCAGAGAGCTTCGATTTCCGTGGAGCTCTCTCCTTACCGTATCCTGGGGCTTCGCCAAATCATTGAGCACTACTTGATGGGATCGTCCAATTCGACGAGTAATTTCTCTGATACCAATATTTTCTTGGTGAAATGCTGCGAGTTGTCTTTCTTCGCTCTCCGTGAGCCCCTTTCTCTTTGGCATTTTCCACATTTATTAATCAAAACAATTAGAACAACGGAAAATGTAACTGATTTTATAGAAACTTGACACTTGAAATATACAAAAACATTCTTTTACGCTCAGCGCTGGGACACAAACATATGAAAATCATGCAGTGTATGGTAGTCACCAATACCTACACACT
This sequence comes from Toxorhynchites rutilus septentrionalis, assembly GCF_029784135.1. Classification (NCBI taxonomy): domain Eukaryota; kingdom Metazoa; phylum Arthropoda; class Insecta; order Diptera; family Culicidae; genus Toxorhynchites; species Toxorhynchites rutilus. The sequence goes on from NC_073746.1 coordinate 219,346,547, forward strand.
AAAATATAAATTGAAGTATTGTTTGTTTACAGGCGATCTGGCGTAGTGGTAACATCCATACCTCTCACGCAGAGATCACGAGTTCAATTCTCACTCCCGACATTCTTCCAAAAATGGAAGTAAAAGTGACGAACCAGCCGAAATGTGCTGAAAATCACTATAATAGAGAAAAAAAAATGACACAAAGCAGCAAGATCATCACCTGGTCTTATAGAAGTTGGACAGAGTGTAGTTAGTGGATTAATTCTATGGGAAATTATGTTTTAGGAGTGTTCAAGATGTTATTTCTATGAGAAACGCTGAAAATCTACATGGATGATCGGTAAGTTTAGTGTTCCAGAGTTGCTCTAGGCAGCGAGCAATCAATATTACATGTTTGTGCTGAGTGTTAATTTGATAATTTACTCAAATTGACTGTTTTTTGCTTTGCGAATCGTTCGCACCCTTCAATGTAAGCATTCACTTATCGGCACTTGTCAGTGCTATCAAATACCTATACTAAGAGTTCATTCCAATTTTCTATATTGTTTACTTTCGCCGGTAATAATTTCGTAGTTTTACGTGAACAATGTAGTCGCGTTCTGGACACCACCCTTCTGATATTTTATGAGAACATAAATGCAATCATCGTTGCATATTTTATTTCTGTCTGTGCCATTCTAATCTAATGATTCCGATTGGTCAAATTAGTCCTTAGTTTTATGAAATGACGAAAAAAACAGGAAAAAATTGTCAGAAAGTCATATTCGGTTACGCCAAATGTGCCCGAGCTTCCAAACACGCTGAATGGAAACGCCCTATGTTTAGTTTAGAAATTAGCATAAGATTATATCTAAGTGCTTGTTATCGTCATGTTGCTTGCCTGGCATAAATGAATTGATTACGTTGTGACAATATTGAATGAGATAAAGCGGAATGATTAATGATTCTTCCATTCATGGCATACATGGCGCTCGGGATGCATGCCGTGCCGCATTCGAGCAGCGAGATGCATTCCGGGTCGGAGTACGGACGATATGGGTATATGCACATAAAATTGCAGATCAAATTGTTAATTTGAATTTCATTACATGGGAGGGGGCGGGGCATTGGCGGCGGCGGCCCCTCTCATAAGATCGCATGATATGACGCAGCGAGATTTTATCGTGGCTGTTTTCATAAACTGATGCAAAGATAATATCTGTAGGCAGAATTGCGCTGCTGGACTGATGTGACCTAGTTTGTAAAGTTGTTTTAATCGTTGGCTCGGAATGGCAGAATGTAAGTGCAGCGCCGGTTAAGCACACGTCCTGCTTATTGATGCAGAACACTCATGAAGTTGGCCGGGAACAATGTGGATCAATCTAGCATGAAGTCGAATCTTCGGGAAAATTTGTTGTGCGGAACATTTTCCTACTTACAAAAAATGTCTGTCGAAAGCTAAGAATATATACAAAATATTCCTATTGCTTCCATTTGAAATTGTTTGAGCCACATAAAATAATTTAATTCTTCGGGAATTCATTTACACGTGTATTGTTCACACATAAAAAATGTTCACATCATTATTTTATGAATTTCATTCTATTATATTTGGCGAGGTCTGGAGGATGAATTGTGTAAATTTGGAAACCAACTGTAACTGGAATGAAATCAAGTTACTAGTGTGTGTGAACATGATTTGATTGCTTATTTATTTTCTTTTGATTATCGATAGATATAACCTGTAGTGAACATGGTTTAATGTTACTAACCTATAATAAAAGATGGAACTACGAAGAAAACATACACCTTCCAACTATAATAAATTTGAAACTAGCGTCGAGCAGCCATCGCTTGGCGGAGCGAGTTAATTTTCCCGCTTCAATTTTCACATTATAGCCACATGAGCCGCAAGTTGGCGGAAATTATAACCCTCGTGTATCGATTGCACTTAACCGGGTGTGCTCTACCGCCACCGGCAGCTGGTGGCTGACAAATTTTCATGCCCGAAACCAAGAGAGAAAGTATTTCCGTTATAAGTTTCGCTTATACAAACTTATGCTGAGTTATCGGTGCACATGCGCCACTAGCATAGTTGGTGCATATTTGCGTGCGGAAGGAAGCACGCAAGCATTGAATTCTTACCTCGTACAAATGAAAAAAGTTGTTTCTGTTCAAAATACAGAAGCGGGAAAATGCAATTTTTTAAGGTTCCTCTTAATTCCGCTTGAGTCATGTTCGGCTGTATGGCCCCAACTCATGCTATTATGTAATTTATTTTGATAAATAAATTAAATTTATAACAATTAGCTACTCGCATAGTGCTTCAAATTATAACCCCGGGAGTCGTATATTTTGCCGCCGAATAAAAGTTCCGCTGACACAGATTGGACTCAAAATGGAGAAAAAAAAGAAACGGAATGAAGAAATCAATTTCATATCGATGTTTTCCCAATTGCATCGCATTCATCGTTTATTGTTATATGTTTATTTCATGTCGTTATCGTTAATGATACATTTATTCAGCTCGTGTGAGGGTGGATGTGGCACTCTACCCATACTGCGGGCGATTGGTGCTCCATTTGCTACGAATAAAGTTGTCGAAGAGCACAACCACACAAAATTTTCCCGGCGTTATTTGTGCTGTGTGTATGTGAATCTGTTTGTGTTTGTGGTATTGTTGTTTTGTCGCGTCGGATTTTACCCAACCACTAGGACTAAACCCGCCGCCGACACAGGATCGGAAGGATAACCAACAGTCGAGTGAGGCCCCTGAATGCTCTGCTCTTTATATTTTTGTGCGGAGAGGCTGGCTTGTCAGAGGCCTTTCAAAGCTGTTGTTTTGCTACAAATATGTTTTATCAGATTTCCGGTTCAATCGCTCTATTTTCCACATTTTGTATAGCCGTTGCTCGGTGCTCCTTTTATTTTTTTTTACTTTTGATTGGCCAAGATCGAACAGAAACTAGTTAACGATTGACGTTCGGGAATAATGGATTCAAACAAGTCATATCGTGAATATACAATCGAAAAGTCAGTGAACGATAGTTTGTGTGTACCTGAGATTATGTGTATTTATAATTTATGAAAACCTGTTATGAATAACAAAGAAAATCATTATCATTATCGAAGGAGAATTTTCATATAATAAAACCTTACTCATGAGCGCTCCACAACCATTTGCGGAGTCTAGCTGGAAAATCAGACTTTGTCACGATAGGCACTGCTTGTCACGCTATTAATAAATTCACTTGGTAGATTCTAGGCCTAGATCCAATCACATAGAATGCACTATTTTCCAACAACGTTTCCGACGTTTCGATGGGGCTCACGCCCAAATGGAACGGGACAAACTGTTGTTGCTCTACGGCTATACAACTGGTACTAATTTCGTGAAATTCGATTAGTATTTCGAATTGGAGTCGAACGAGGGAGAACTTTTTTCTAATGACATCAGTGTCACTACACTCGTTATTAGCATAGCTAAACTGTAATTGCATTTTCATGTTCGAGCAGTCACATTTTGTCAAAATATGTATTGAAATCATACACGGAATGATTGGTAGGGACTCTAGACACATAACTATTGAATGAACCGGTTTGAAAACTGTTTACGTTCTGTGTTCGATTATGCTGCTATTCTGCAAGTATTTTTAGCTGATTTTTCGAACGATTCTCTAAGAGGTGGTAGCACTGATCTTTACATTTGTGTGATACTTCATTGGAAACCCGTTTTGTACGATTCAACAAGATTTTCAACTCGGGTAATTCCACACCAAATCAACCGACCGCTGCCCCGACCCTCACAAATTTTTTTATAAATCTTTGTACATATTGTGGCGGGCACCCACATTTTTAATATCATATGTCCATGTCGCGTAGTGTGGCCTTCATGTCAACTTTGCGAATGCCTTCCTTGATTCTACCAATCAACTGTTTGCAATTCGTGGCTCTCTAGGTACATCAAGGAGCTCCAAATCCCAAGTGAATCTTCGATTGGTCGACACAGAGGCAAATATGGCGGGTAGAGGTTTTTTGGGTACAAATGGGATCGAATGGGTATTCGAGAACGATTGGGCTTTTGGCGTTCTTCGATGATGCTTTATCCTGCCAAAACACGTAATGTCCATCTGTATGATATTCTTTGTTGAAATTGGATTAAAATTTTCTTAAAACATCCGTTCTGGTTGCGTTCTGGTTGCACAGCACCACTTTTTGTTCAAACTTATGTTTAAACTTATGTTTCATGTTCGGAGATGCAGTAGAACTACCCATGAAATAGTATAGATTGTTTCCGGGAATGTGCGGCTTCGGAAGAGGGAAGTAGCTTTCGTCGTTCAAAACAAAACATTTTCGGGATAATTTTATATAAAATTTAGGCGTTGAAATTTATTTCTCAGTGTATTACGGGGCTCTTGTATTCTCTCGGCATTTTAGTCTGACGCTTTTCAATGGTCTACAAATATAAAACAGGAAGTGGGTTATATCTATGGTATAACCGCAAGGGTGACGTAGGACTATCGTTGATTTAGAGATCATTTGTTTGAAGTTGAATCTAAATCCATTCTGAATGAATGAATAAATGAATATTTGGGGGACTTCGAAAAAGAGAGCGTTACGTTGGAGGCACAAGGTTTTATGCATCCAATATAGGATACGAAACCTTGTTCTGAAGAATAATCTTCAGAAGCTAACCTGCTAACTGTACTTGATTGACAAATCACAAACCCAAATGTATTATATGGATATTTTATGGATAGAAAACATTAAAATAAACTCTTTCGCTTGAATGTCATTTTTAATTCCAAGGGGAACTGGCAGATTATTTTCCAGCAACGATTAGATATTTCCACATTTTCCTCGATACTGGAAGCCAACCAGTGGTTAATACTAACTCGATAACCATCTGTTAATAGTACTTGATGAAAATTTTTGGTCACAGTGTTACATGGATAGAAAACATTCAAATAAACTCTTTCACATGAATGTATTTTTAAATTCCCAGAGGAACTGGCATATTATTTTCCAGCAATGATTAGATCTTTCCGGAACTTTCTAGATGCTGAATGGCATCCTGCGCGTGTATGTGTCGATCCTTCGCCGTCCACCTCCTCCAGCACGTTAGGCAACGATGTTGTCTTGTCGATGTCCTCTCGAAAAATGAATGTGTCTCACCACCAGAATATCGCTTAAGTATGCTTTTTGTGTGTGATTGAATCGAGAGAAGGTGTGGTTTACGATGGCAATTTGGAAGGCAAACTAGAGGGGAATGAACTCTCTGAGCTCGGAACTTTCGGCGACTGAGCAATAATCGATTGCGGGCGCATACAATATTGGATACGGAAATATCCTACTGATGGGGAAGAATAATTTTCTGAAGCTATCCTGTTAATTGCGATTGATTGAAAAACCACAAAACCAAATGTATTTGGTCACAGTGTTACATGGAAAGAAAACATTCAAATAAACTCTTTAACATGAATATATTTTGAAAATTCCCAAAGGAACTGGCAGATTATTTTCAGTAACGATTAGATATTTCCACATTTTCCTCGATACTGGAAGCCCACCAGTGGTTAATGCCAACTCGATAACCACCTGTTAATAGCACTTGATTGAAACATATTTGGTCACAGTGTTACATGGATAGAAAACATTCAATTAAACTCTTTCACATGAATATATTTTGAAAATTCCCAAAGGAACTGGCAGATTATTTTCAGTAACGATTAGTTATTTCCACATTTTCCTCGATACTGGAAGCCCACCAGTGGTTAATGCAAACTCGATAACCACCTGTTAAAAGCACTTGATTGAAACATATTTGGTCACAGTGTTACATGGATAGAAAACATTCAATTTAACTCTTTCACATGAATATATTTTGAAAATTCCCAAAGGAACTGGCAGATTATTTTCCAGCAATGATTAGATCTTTCCGGAACTTTCTCGATGCTGAATGGCATCCTAACGGAAAGAGTTCTGCGCGTGTATGTGTCGATCTTTCGCCGTCCAACTCCTCCAGCACGTTAGGCAACGATGTTGTCTTGTCGATGTCCTCACGAAAAATGAATGTGTCTCACCACCAGAATATCGCTTAAGTATGCTTTTTGTGTGTGATTGAATCGAGAGAAGGTGTGGTTTACGATGGCAATTTGGAAGGCAAACTAGAGGGGAATGAACTCTCTGAGCTCGGAACTTTCGGCGACTGAGCAATAATCGATTGCGGGCGCATACAATATTGGATACGGAAATATCCTACTGATGGGGAAGAATAATCTTCTGAAGCTATCCTGTTAATTGCGATTGATTGAAAAACCAAAAAACCAAATGTATTTGGTCACAGTGTTACATGGAAAGAAAACATTCAAATAAACTCTTTCACATGAATATATTTTGAAAATTCCCAGAGGAACTGGCAGATTATTTTCAGTAACGATTAGTTATTTCCACATTTTCCTCGATACTGGAAGCCCACCAATGGTTAATGCCAACTCGATAACCACCTGTTAATAGCACTTGATTGAAACATATTTGGTCACAGTGTTACATGGATAGAAAACATTCAATTAAACTCTTTCACATGAATATATTTTGAAAATTCCCAAAGGAACTGGCAGATTATTTTCAGTAACGATTAGATATTTCCACATTTTCCTCGATACTGGAAGCCCACCAGTGATTAATGCCAACTCGATAACCACCTGTTAATAGCACTTGATTGAAATATATTTGGTCACAGTGTTACATGGATAGAAAACATTCAATTAAACTCTTTCACATGAATATATTTTGAAAATTCCCAAAGGAACTGGCAGATTATTTTCCAGCAATGATTAGATCTTTCCGGAACTTTCTCGATACTGAATGGCATCCTAACGGAAAGAGTTCTGCGCGTGTATGTGTCGATCCTTCGCCGTCCAACTCCTCCAGCACGTTAGGCAACGATGTTGTCTTGTCGATGTCCTCACGAAAAATGAATGTGTCTCACCACCAGAATATCGCTTAAGTATGCTTTTTGTGTGTGATTGAATCGAGAGAAGGTGTGGTTTACGATGGCAATTTGGAAGGCAAACTAGAGGGGAATGAACTCTCTGAGCTCGGAACTTTCGGCGAATGAGCAATAATCGATTGCGGGCGCATACAATATTGGATACGGAAATATCCTACTGATGGGGAAGAATAATCTTCTGAAGCTATCCTTGTTAATTGCGATTGATTGAAAAACCACAAAACCAAATGTATTTGGTCACAGTGTTACATGGATAGAAAACATTCAATTAAACTCTTTCACATGAATATATTTTGAAAATTCCCAGAGGAACTGGCAGATTATTTTCAGTAACGATTAGATATTTTCACATTTTCCTCGATACTGGAAGCCCACCAGTGGTTAATGCCAACTCGATAACCACCTGTTAATAGCCGCGCGTGTATGTGTGTGTAGCGATGTCTTCCCAGGGAACCGTTTGTGGCATCACTCTCCTCCTGATAGATTCCCTTCTGGCCTAGGGTGCACAAACAGGCTCTTGGTGACACCGTTCATCCGCGCTTTCATGATAAATAAAGAGCTTCACCGCAACAGCGACAACATGCTCCAATCGCTGTTCAATTAGAACTGAGTGGATTTCCGAGCGCCGCTCACTTATATACCGATTGATGATTTCAATAGCCTGTTTTGAAAGCAATTTTAAGACTATTGAAACAAGTTTTTGGATCAAAAAGTAACAAGTATATAACGCGTAGACATTTTATCTTTCGAATGAAGTGTTTATCATACCATTTCGTTCAGTTGTTTAGGAGCTATTAACGCTCAAAATCTCGGTCTCCGGCGTAACGCTTTCGTTTTCGAAACATTGATTTTACACCCCGGTATAGAAATGAAAGACGTAGTCCTACGTCAAAAAAAAAAACAAAAAAAAAACAGTTGACCTTTTTTGCGGCATCCCGTTGGCTCAATGAATCCTTGTTGTTGAGGACACAAGAAAGAAAACGAGTAGCTTGCAAGTAGTTGTTGAGCATCTTGGGAGATGATAAGCAGTCGAAATCGCCACATTTCTGGTTAAAAAATGTTGTATCGTTTTTTCGTTTCGACGGCATTTTGAGCAAAACTGAGCGAACATAAACAAAACAAAAAATACTAGCAGAAAAAGGATAGAGAGAAAGCTAACACACTCTCATTTCTCTCATAACTCGTTTGTTGTTGAGCAACTAATACAGCGCAGACTCGATTATATACAGTCTTCGATTTCTTTTCACTGTACAGACAAACCTTTTTTTTGTGCGGGGGATAGGGACCGCAAAAAAAGTTTCCCCCAAGAAAATAACTCAAATCCACGCCGTTCACCGTTCAATTTCCTGTTGTGTCCTTGCTTTGCGACGGGACAATTTGCCTTTTCGGTTGCGCGTGGCTATTTTGTGCTCTTAGTTGAATGTCGAAAAGTCTTGCTGTTAAGACGCGTCCACATCACGCCAATCGGCCTTGGCCGCCCGGTAAAGCCGACTAAATGTGGACGTACCGCCCGGGCTTGCCGACGTGCCGAAAACCGACTCGAATCAAACCGAACCCAAACCGAAACAAGTGGGTCCGGTTCGAGAAAGTCAAACCAAAACAAAACGAAGTATATTAGCGTTGACGACATAGTGCTTCGTGTGTTCGTGATGGCTTCGTGCATGCGATGGGACTTCGGCTTCGTGCACCCGATGGGGCGTCCACATTACATAACGAACCGAATATGCCGCCTGGTACAGACCGATCGGCCTCATTCGGCATAATGTGGACGCGCCTTTAGGAATCATGTCATGCAAACACTTAGAAAAATTTAGAGAATTATTTCAGAAGTGGATAATTGAGACGCAAATATGCTTTTTCGCACTGAAATGTATATAAACCATCAGAAAAAAACTAAATGGACGATAACTTCGTGAAATATGCTTATTTTCATATACCGCACAAAAAAAATCGCACAAGAACAGAAAACCGCACAAAGAAATCGCACCAAAAAAAATTCGCACAAAAAAAACCACACAAAAATAGGTTTTACTGTATATAATCGAATCCTGTATGTAATCGAGTCAAAAAAATTTTTTTTATTTGTTTTATATGCACATATTTTTTGTTTAAGGAAAATAAAAGAAGAATTTAATTTTTTATTGATCCCCTTAAAGTCAGAAAACACCTTTCTCACGTGAAAAAACAGGAAGTGGGTTATATCTATGGTATAACCGCAAGGGTGACGTAGGACTATCGTTGATTTAGAGATCATATATTTGAAGTTGAATCTAAATCCATCCTGAATGAATGAATAAATAAATATTTGGGTGACTTCAAAAACGAGAGTGTTACTTTGAAGACTCAAGGTTTTATGCATCCAATATTGGATACAAAAAACCTTGTTCTGAAGAATAATCTTCAGAAGCTTTCCTGTTAACTGCACTTGATTGACAAATCACAAAACCAAATGTATGTGGTCGCAGTATTATATGGATAGAAAACATTAAAATAAACTCGCTTGAATGTAATTTTCAATTCCAAGGGGAACTGGCAGATTATTTTTCAGCAACGATCATTTCTTTCCAGGTTTCCTCTCGATAACCAGCAAACGAAAAGAGTTGCGCGCGTGTATGTGTGTGTGTGTGTGTGGCGGCTGCTTCTATGTCTTCCCGAGGAACCGTATTTCGATGCTGATACTCTCTTGGTCACCTTCTCTTCTCCTTCTGATCGATCGGCTTTTCTGCGCTCCCTCACAGTTAAAACAAACTGATTGCATTTCAGGTCAGGTCAAGCCAGGTAATGAATACCTCGATCCCTCGCCGTTCAGCTCGTTCAGTAACGATGTTGTCTTGTCGATGTCCTCAGGCGTCGTGCACAAATTACGTAACGCAAAAATCCGGATTTTGAACCTCCCCCCCCTTTCGTAACGCAATTTCCTATCTCTAATAAACAGAAAGTAACGCAACATCTAACCCCTCCCCCCTTATCGCGTTACGTAATTCGTGCACGACGCCTCACGAAAAATGAATGGGTTTCACCACCAGAATATCATTTCAGTATGCTTTTCATGCGTGATTGAATCGAGAGAAGGTGTGGTTTACGATGGCAATTTGGAAGGCAAACTAGAGGAGAATGAACTCTCTGAGTATGAAAATTTCGGCGACTGAGCAATAATCGATTGAAAATTATATAATTTTGGCGATACGAAACATTTTCCGTTTTTCATGTTATGCATCCATTATTGGATACGAAAATATCCTACCGATGGGAAAGAATAATCTTCAGAAGCTTTCCAGCTAATTACACTTGATTGAAAAATTACGAAATCAAATGTATTTGGTCGCTGTGTTCGCCATATAATTAGAAAACATCAAAATAAACTCTTTCGCATGGATGTATTCTTCAATTCCCAGGGAACTGGCAGATTATTTTTCAGCAACGATTAGATCTTTCCGGAATTTTCTCGATGCTGTATGGCATCCAAACGAAACTTCTCGTTTCAGTTTGGCCTGCAAAAAACTTTTCTGAACTCTAATCCATCAAATTTGGAGCCCTGAAAAGGGCCGTTGATTATATGCTAAGCTAATATAGCACCCTCTCCTTGGATTCGACGGGCCAGCTGGATGTCCTTGGGCATGATGTGACGCGTTTTACGTGGATAGCACACAAATTTGTATCTTCGAATAAGCCTCCTGCAGCGTCATAACCGCGGAACTTTGGAAGCGCAAGTCGGTTTTGAAGTCCTGAGCAATTCCACGATCCAAAAGCTGCAAAGGTAGCTTGCGGATCAGCAATTCGGTCGACTTCCGATAGCGATGAATTTCACGCAAAGTTCCCGGTCGATAGCGATGTGGCTTCTTCACCTATCCTGCGGCTGGTGCGCTTATCCGAGCTGCTTTCGTGTGCCTTACCACTGAAAGACTAACCTGCTATCTGCTTGGTCCCAAACAAACGAGTCGTCACGGTGCGAGAGTAGAGTAAGAAATGAACGAAAGCAAAGGAAGCGTCATTTAATAACCTGTTTTCGAAGCTATCATTAAGCTATTGAAACAATTTTCCGACTCAATAAATAGCAATCATATAACTCTTGGACATTTTATCTTTTGTATGAAATGATTATCACTGTTCCGTTGATCCGAAGCAGAATGAATCACGCTTAAAGAAGGAATGGATTTTTTCTTGGAATTTACTCAGCAAAAATAATGCCCTTTCCCAACACTTAAAAACGACAAACGGTAAACAGTTTCATCAAAGTGATTTCTTCGATATGGGGATATATTCACTACATCATGTCATGTATTTCATATTCTTCATTATGAAATCCATATCCATGGCACCTATCGGTATCGAATTATCATCGACACCACGATTTTCGCTAAATGCTCCTTTCAGTTCGGCCTGTAAAAAACTTTTCTGAACTCTAATCCATCAAATTTGGAGCCCTGAAAAGGGCTGTTGATTATATGCTAAGCTAATATAGCACGCTTTCCTCGGATACGATGGGCCAGCTGGATGTCCTTGGGCATGATGTGACGCGTTTTGCATGGATAGCACACAAATTGGTATCTTCGAATAAGCCTCCTGCAGCGTCATAACCGCGGAATTTTGGAAGCGCAAGTCGGTTTTGAAGTCCTGAGCAATTCCACGAACCAAATGCTGCAAAGGTAGCTTGCGGATCACCAATTCGGTCGACTTCTGATAGCGACGAATTTCATGCGAAGTTCCCGGTCGATAGCGATGTGGCTTCTTCACGCTTCCTGCGGCTGGTGCGCTTATCCGAGCTGCTCTCGTGGTGCCTTACCACCGAAGGACTAACGAGCTGTCTGCTTAGTCCCGATGAAACGAGTCCTCACGGTGCGAGAGTAGAGTAAGAAATGAACGAAAGCAAGGGAAGTGTCATTTTATAAAACATAAAAGAATCGAATGTAAACCCCACCCTCTTTATTATATAAGCTTACTGTATACTCACGAATATAATAAGGGTGGGATTTAGATTCTATACTTTTATGGTTTATAAAATGACGCTTCCTTTGCTTTCGTTCATAGTGATCCCCGATTTTTGAAATTAATCGTTCATCAACTAATCGAATACTTTTCAGCAGTTTGTTATTCGATACGATTAATCGCCCCAAATAATCGATTAATCGATTAATCGTCATACTGAAAGCAATAATAAGTTAGACTAATATTTCAAATTTGTTAGAAGGCCATCTGGAATCAAAAACGTATTCATTCCGCCTGAAAAACAATTATTATCTTTTACGCTCCCCTAAACTCGTAAAGGAAGGTCAATTCGCGTTGACGGCATTGAGCTTCGTTTACGAGTTAAGGGGAGCGCCGTCATTGGTTGATTTTCAGGATAAAACTGCAGTGGCCGTACTTTTTTTGACGTAGGACTACGTCTTTCATTTCTATACCGGGGTGTAAAATCAAAGTTTCGAAAACGAAAGCGTTACGCCGGAGACCGAGATTATGAGGGTTAATAGCTCCTAAACAACTGAACGAAATGGTATGATAAACACTTCATTCGAAAGATAAAATGTCTACGCGTTCTATACTTGTTACTTTTTGATCCAAAAACTTGTTTCAATAGACTTAAAATTGCTTTCAAAACAGGCTATTGAAATCACCAATCGGTATATAAGCGAGCGCCACTCGGAAATCCACTCAGTTCTAATTGAACAGCGATTGGAGCATGTTGTCGCTGTTGTGGTGAAACTCTTCGTTTATCATGAAAGCGCGGATGAACGGTGTCACCAAGAGCCTGTTTGTGCACCCTAGGCCAGAAGGGAATCCATCAGGAGGAGAGTGATGCCACAAACGGTTCCCCGGGAAGACATCGGTACACACACATACACGCGCAGAATTCTTTCCGTTTGGATGCCATTCAGCATCGAGAAAGTTCCAGAAAGATCTAATCATTTCTGGAAAATAATCTGCCAGTTCCTCTGGGAATTTAAAAATACATTCATGTGAAAGAGTTTATTTTAAGGTTTTCTAACCATATAACACAGCGATCAAATACATTTGATTTTGTAATTTTTCAACCAAGTGTAATTCGCAGGAAAGCTTCTGAAGATTATTCTTCCCCATCAGTAGGATATTTCCGTATCCAATATTGTATGCGTACGCAATCGATTATTGCTCAGTCGCCGAAAGTTTCGAGCTCAGAGAGTTCATTCCCCTCTAGTTTGCCTTCCAAATTGCCATCGTAAACCACGCCTTCTCTCGATTCAATCACGCACAAAAAGCATACTTAAGCGATATTCTGGTGGTGAGACGCATTCATTTTTCGTGAGGACATCGACAAGACAACATTGTTGCTGAGGGTGCTGGACGGCGAAGGATCGAGATCTGCCCTGAAACGCAAGCAGTTTGTTTGAAACTGTGAGGGAGCACAGAGAAGCCGATCCTTCAGGAGAAGAGAAGATGACCATCGAAACAGCCGCTACACACACACATACACGCACGGAATTCTTTCCGTTTGGATGCTATTCAGCATCGAGAAAGATCCGGAAAATAATCGATCAGTTCCTCTGGGAATTTAAAAATACATTCATGTGAAAGGGTTTATTTGAATGTTTTCTATCCATGTAACACTGTGACCAAATATGTTTCAACCAAGTGCTATTTACAGGTGGTTATCGAATTAGCATTAACCACTGGTGGGCTTCCAGTATCGAGGAAAATTTGGGAATATCTAATCGTTGCTGGAAAATAATCTGCCAGTTCCCCTTGGAATTGAAAATTACATTCAAGCGAAAGAGTTTATTTTAATGTTTTCTATCCATAAAATATCCATATAATACATTTGGGTTTGTGATTTGTTAATCAAGTACAGTTAGCAGGAAAGCTGGTAAAGATTATTCTTCAGAACAAGGTTTTTCGTATCCTATATTGGATGCATAACACCTTGTGCCTCCAACGTAACGCTCTCGTTTTCTCGTCCCCCAAATATTCATTTATTGATTCATTCAGAATGGATTTAGATTCAACTTCAAACAAATGATCTCTAAATCAACTATAGTCCAACGTCACCCTTGCGGTTATACCATAGATATAACCCACTTCCTGTTTTTTGCTCTGGGCTTGGATCGATTAATCGACGTAAACTATTCGTTCGCTTCGATTATTGGTTGTTCAGTATTCGTTCGATTAATAATCGATTTCTGTATGAAGTATTCGATTAATCGATTAATCGAACGATTATCGGGGATCACTATTCGTTCATTTCTTACTCTACTCTCGCACCGTGAGGACTCGAGCTCGTTAGTCTTTCGCAGACAGCTCGTTAGTCATTCGGTGGTAAGGCACACGAAGTCAGCTCGGATAATCGACCGGGAACTTTGCGTGAAATTCATCGCTATCAGAAGTCGACCGAATTGCGGATCCACAGCTACCTTTGCAGCATTTGGATCGTGGAATTGCTCAGGACTTCAAAACCGACTTGCGCTTCCAAAGTTCCGCGGCTATGACGCTGCAGGAGGCTTATTCGAAGATACCAATTTGTGTGCTATCCATGCAAAACGCGTCACATCATGCCCAAGGACATCCAGCTGGCCCATCGTATCCGAGAAGAGCGTGCTATATTAGCTTAGCATATAATCAACGGCCCTTTTCAGGGCTCCAAATTTGATGGATTAGAGTACAGAAAAGTTTTTTACAGGCCGAACTGAAAGGAGCATTTAGCGAAAATCGTGGTTTCGATAATAATTCGATACCGATAGGTGCCATGGATATGGATTTCTTAATGAAGAATATGAAATACATGACATGATGTAGTGAATATATCCGAAGAAATCACTTTGGTGAAACTGCATTATGAAATTATTTGTGTACGAATGCCGCAATCGATAGTCGACTCTAATTTGCGTTGGGTAATTTCCTCTGAGGACTCGATTCCTCCTTTGAACATTATTAATCTCTTTCTGGCAAAACGATGTGGTATGAATCACATTATTTGAATGATAGAATGAAGAAGTTTTCTGCCAATTTCCTTCAACCTCCAAACGTATCATTCTCCCGGTTGTCGTTTTCGCGTTCGCTAATCCTTTCTCACAACACCCATTTCTCGTTTGAGAAATTGTTGAGTAAACATTGTTTGCCAGTGCGCGTAGAGCGGGAATTCCTAAAGATTCATTGCACCTCTAATAAATTGCCGAAAGACGTGGTCTTACGTTGATCGCACTTGATTGAAAAAATCCAAAACGAAATGTATTTGGTCGCAGCATTATATGAGTAGAAAGCAAATAATCGCTCGAAAATGACTTGATTTTCGCGATGTGAAACATTTTCCGTTTTTCATGTTATGCATCCAATAATGGATACGAAAATTTCCACTGATGGGGAAAAAAATATTCAGAAGCTTTCCTGTTAATTACGATTGATTTAAAAATAACAAAACCAAATGTATTTGGTTGCAGTGTTATATGGATAGAAAACATTAAAATAAACTCTTTCGCATGAATGTATTTTTCAATTCCCAGGGGAACTGGCAGATTATTTTTCAGCAACGATGATAGCAACGAGAATTCCGCGCGTGTATGTGTGTGTGTGGCGGCTGCTCCGATGTTTCAAGCGGAACCGTGGCATCACTCTCCTCCTGATGGATTCCCTTTTGGCCTTAGGTGCTCAAACAAGCTCTTGGTGACACCGTTCATCAGCGTTTTCATGATAAACGAAATTAGCTTCACAACAACAGCGACAACATGCTCCAATCGCTGTTCAATCATAACTGAGTGGGTTTACGAGCGGCGCTCGCTTATATACCGATTGGTGATTTCAATAGCCTGTTTTGAAAGCAATTTTAAGACTATTGAAACAAGTTTTTGGATGAAAAAGTAACAAGTATATGACGCGTAGACATTTTATCTTTCAAATGAAGTGTTTATCATACCATTTCGTTCAGTTGTTTAAGAGCTATTAGCGCTCAAAATCTCGGTCTCCAGCGTAACGCTTTTGTTCTCGAAACTTTGGTTTTACACCCCGGTATAGAAATGAAAGACGTAGTCCTACGTCAAAAAAATGTTTTTCTAGAATCCTTCAGGAGGTAATAGATGATCATATTTGATGGAATAAATCATTCTACGCATATGTTCGAACTTCAACAATAACAGAGTTATAGAACTTTTTTTCTTGTCTCGGACTCTGTTGACCCAAACTGGCTCTACACTAAAAAGTATGCTACGTAAGTCAATTCTATTGCTTTCATTTGAAAGATGAGAAAATTTAGTTCAGGATAAAGTAGTGTAGCATCTAAATTAGTGTATTTAAATAACATTTTGGAAGTGAAAAATTGAAAAGTTAAGGATTTTTAATGTGTAATTATTAATTTTATCCCAAAAATTCATATTAAGCTTGAGTGTTTCTATCAATCAAATTGAAGCTCTCAAACCACTCTACAATTTTTTCTATAAGTCATATTAATAAGTAATATTTGAACTATAAAAAAATTTTTTTTTCAAACTGTGTATAATGTAGTCCAAAATTGTATATAATCGAATCACATATAATCGAGTCCGACCTGTAATATTGAAAAAAACTGGATGATTACTTTTAAATAAACCGGACACGCAATTTAATTCTAATAGTTCAGCGGTCCTCAAACTGTTTTGGGCAAGAGACTCCTTTTCCCGAATTAAGTCATACCTTATATTCCCGTAGCCAAATTTCTTTGAAAATCCTATCTTCAGTTTTTTTTTCTTATTGAATAATTTTCAATTGCAAAACATTGCAATTGGTTAAATGAATTAACATGACTTTTTTTTTTCATGGCGTAGATTTGGTAGATCCGCACCGAGTTCAATTCACACTCCCGACAAAAATGGAAGTAATGTGACAAACCAGCTAAAAGTGTTGAAAGTCACTATAATAAAGAGAACAAATGTCTCATCATATTCAACAAAACAAATAAAGATAAAATTCAGTAAATATCAAGTGTAATAAATAATTATGAATACAAATTATTCACAAAAAAAAATTCAATTCGCAAACCAATCTATCCACAACTCCCAAAATATCAAAATACGGATCAATATTGGTTTTCGCGTAATTATATTGAAGCCTTTTCCGATAAAGTATGATGATGGAAAAACGAGAAGATATTTTCAGCAATGTCTCACATCACTGTTTTTCAATGTTCCGTTATAACTAGAACATATGACAACCTTGGTTGTACTCCTGCCTCATCTGTGCTGATGATAATCAACTTTTCTCTTGTATTATCATCTTGGCTCATTCCATGAATATGATATAGTACTGATTCATTATCAATTGAGGAACTTGAAGCTTTTGTGATAATTTTGACAAATGCGGAAACTGTGAATATTCTCTACTGCTTAAATTTTGTTTTGAAATTTTTGTCAGAAGAGCCGAAATTATTTATATTGTTTAAATCAAGTTGAAATCGTCACCCTGCAGCTGAAACACAAATTCAAAAAGGCTGAAGGCCTCTTGGTGGTTAGCGAACTCCAGCGGTAGAAGTAACCGGGTAAAGATTTCGTTGTTTTTCTCATATAGTTGAGCAAATAATCAAGTGTTCAAAGAACTGCTTCGAAGGTTTTTGATGGCACTCATAACATATAGTAAAGACTGATGCGATCTAGGGCTCAGATTTTTTGCTACTAAATGCTGTCTGTGAATCACGCAGTGAATGACCAGTACCTCGACCACTTTGAGAAACCCTGCTCTAGTTTATAAGCATCATTAGGGTTACTATTGTACCCGTTGGTATGAATATAATATATGTAGAAAATGTAGAAGAAAAATGATTCTTGTAAAATCGTTTTATTTTAGGAAGATCGGCCTTGATTTATCTAACATGATTTGTTTTGCCCATTTCAATGCTTAGGAAATAGAATTTCCTTCGAAGTTTCGTGTAGTATTTATACAGCCATTACATGCCAAATTGATATAATGGATCTCAGATTTCCGTGAAAAGTGGTAATTTTGTTCGTTATTGCAAAATATTAGACCCGTATTTTTTTTTCATTAGGGTGCCCATTCGCAGGGGTGGTCCAAAAAATCAAATTTTTCCTTTCTTTCCAAAAATGACTTTTTTCAAAACTTCATAACTTTTAAACTAGTTGGTCGATTTAGACGAACAATATATCAAATTGAAGCCAATAAACTTGTGCTCTTAGAAAAAATACTATGTCATGTTTGATAGCCGTTTGATATCGCACCAAATATCGTATACTGAATGACGCGAGACACCAACCTCAATTATGCCACGCATTAAAATTCGCTTTCTCTTTCCGTTCCAAGCCCCTGTCGGGTTCTTTCTCTCTTTCACACCTGTACGATTGAATAACTTGATTCTTTTATTTTCTTGCATACCAGTATACGCGATAGTTTGCGTTTGTCAACTGCATGCGATTTTGCGTTCCTTTGCACTGTAATTTCAATATGTATATTTTTGTATTATTCCATCCACACTCTTAATCATCCGAACAAAAATCCGAAAAAGTTTCAAATAATAGTGTCAACATAATTTTCCAAATTTAATAGAATTTAAACCGACTCATCACATTTCCCACATACTACATTTCCTAAAAACATGATAATATTTCCGCAATTTTTGATTGTATTTATTTCATAGTTTAGATGGTATTGAGATCTACGGTGCTATATTATTTACCAAAATTTGTTCTTGAAAGCTGACCCGGCGAACTTCATCCCGCCCAAAATTTGTTTTTTGTTATCAATACCTTCAAACATTCACGTTTTCTTACTATGAGCAAGTTCATCGGTCCAATCGCAGAACTGTTCATTGATTGATTTTCTAATAACCCCGTTGAATTTACCTTTTACTATAAAATTCCTAGTATTCCTAACATAACTCATCATTATAATATCAGATTATTTTCAGACACAATTCTCGTTCAAGATTTTCAACCACTTGCAAATAACATGTTTCTCCGTTACATGGAATAAATGGTTTTTTACAGAAAATATGATAGAATAATGACAGCCCTAAATCGGACAATTCCTTCCTCGAGTTCTGCTCTTATCAACACATTCGGCGATACTTTTTTATTGGTATAGATAGAAGAAGATATAGGAGTGCATTTCTTCACATTAAAATCCATTCCCAATTTCGAACAAAGGTCAATTTCACTAGCGCAAACATCAAATGGACTAACAGCACTTGTCACTATGTAATTGTAGAACATATGGGAATATAATTTTCCGAGTTTTCCCTTTTTCGTTCTGAGTTTCCCGGAATTTTTCAATTGTCATGTTTGGTTGGAATAGTTTTGGTTGAAATATGTGTAATATGTTTATGGGACCCCCTCTCCATCCCAGAGGAGGGAGGGGTGTCATACCATCATAGAATCATTTCTCATACCCAAAAACCCTCATATCCCAAATTATGCTTGATTAGTCCCTGCGTTATGCAGAAGTTTGTGTTTGTGTGCTCCCTGTAATTTGTGTTTCATTTCTATGGCAGCCCCCCCTTAGAGAGGGGGGCTGAGTGTTAAACCTTCATAGAAACATTTATTGTACCCGAAAACCTCCTTATGCCTAATTTGGTTCCATTTGCTTGATAGTTCTCGAGTTCTGCAGAAATTTGTGTTGCATTTCTATGACAGACCCCCCTCCCCTCAGAAAGGTGGAAGGAGTGTTGAACCACTTTAGAAATGTTTCTTGTTCATTTGCTAGATTAATTCTCGAGTAATGCAGAAATTTGAGTGTCATTTGTATGGCAGGGAGGGTGGAGAGTCTAACCATCATAGAAAAATTTATTGCACCCAAAACCTAAATATGCCTAATTTGGTTTCATTAGCTTGATTAATTCTCGAGTAATGTAGAAATTTGTGTTTCATTTGTATGGAACCCCCCCTTAGAGAGGGGGGTGGAGAGTCTAGCCACCATAGAATCATTTATTGCACCCTAAAACCTCCATATACCAAATTTTGTTTCATTTGCTTAATTAATTCTCGAGTAATGTAGAAACTTGTGTTTAATTTTTATTGCAGCCCCCCCTTAGAGAGGGGTCTCAAACTATCACGAAAACCTTCCCCGGCCCCAAAAACCCCTACATACCAATTTTCATGTTGATCGGTTCGGTAGTTTCCGAGTCCATAAGAATCAGACAGACAGACAGAAATCCATTTTTATATATTTAGAAAATATATGAATATTCGAGAGGTGTCTTTTTTTGTTTTTGAGATATGATTTTCCAAAGTTAACATGTTTTCAGTTTTCGTTCAATATGCGACTAGAATCCAATTTTGACATTTACCACCACTCGAATATTTTGTAATCGATATTTGGGGATTCATTATCATGCTTGAGGTTCGGGTTCGATTCCCGTTCTGATCGGGTAACTAACGGGTATTTCAGTAGGGACGCTATAAAAGTAGACCGATATGGACAGCAAACGACGTCATATTTTTTCCCGTTCTCTTGACATTTCTCTTCAGTGAGGTCTGCCATTTCATAATGGAAAGATATACGATCCAACAACGAGTCGAGATTATTAAAATTTGCTACTGAAATTCGGAGTCAATGGCCTCAATAGGACAGTATGGATAGTATGTATGTATGTATGTTTTTTTTTTTTTTTTTTTTTTTTAAAGAGGTGAGGAACGCTCTACCAGCCTTACCTGGGAAGGGTTAACCCAGACGTCGAGTGGGGATCGCACCCACAAAAACCAAGCCCTCTACTCGTTGCCTTATTCCCCCTGGGACCACATCTAGGCGACTACTTCAGGGGGCGGCTGTGCTCATGCACTTCTCGAGTTTTCAACGCTAACTAGCGTTTTCCTTCCCTTTTTCTCAATATTTTTTTCTTTCCATTCGTTATTAATTCCACTGCGCTGATGTCCTCTTCGCAGGCATTTTGAATTTACCCGTCGAGACGTGAACCGATTAGGAATTGCCCTCCAACTTGACGCGCAACCCGTCACAGCCACCCTCGCGGGGTTTCTCACCTGTCGAGACGTGAACCGATTAGGAAGCGCCCTCCAACTTGACGCGCGCCCCGTCACAGTCACCCTCGCAGGATTTCTCTTCCCAACGGAGCGCCGATTAGGCAGTGCCCTCCAACCTGACGCGCACTCCGTCACAGCTACTCTCGTGGGGTATTCACCATTTTGATCGTGGCTTCATCCTTGATGCTCGTTCCTTCGAAATGTTCGCGGTGTTCCTCCATCCAGGCCACGATCAGGCGTTGTCAGGTAGGCCTTTTGCTGTTCTCCGCGGCAGTATCCGTTTACCTGTCGAGACGTGCACCGATTAGGAAGCGCCCTCCAACTTGACGCGCGCCCCGTCACAGTCACCCTCGCAGGATTTCTCTTCCCAGCGGAGAGCCGATTAGGTGGTGCCCTCCAACACAACGCGCACCCCGTCACAGCTACTCTCGTGAGGTACCATCTCTTGCAACAGCCGTCGCCGTTGTTCACCTTTCACCGTCGGACGTTGTCAGCACTTTGGTCAGCCCTCCACCTTCGCTGCAGCTCCGACATGATTTGTGTGATTGCACTGCTCACGGCATTCCAGATCATCTCGTCGCGACACATCTCCTCCACAATATTCTCGACATGAAGTGCAGGCAGCCCCTCGCGCCTTTCGGTGAACCTGGGACAGACAAAAACGACGTGCTCCGGTGTTTCCTCCATATCTCCACACTCCGGACAGAGGGGTGAAACTGCGTGCCCGAACCGGTGTAGATATTGCCTGAAACAGCCATGCCCAGACAGAAACTGCGTCAAGTAAAAGTTAACTTCACCGTGTTTCCTGTTCAACCAGGTCGAAAGTACCGGTATCAGCCTGTACGTCCATCTACCATTTTCTGCCGTATCCCATTCATACTGCCATTTGTCCAACGACTCCGCTCTCATCAATTTCCGGATACCTCTGCTTTCCCGTCGCTTGTAGCACTCGCTATCTTCCGCCAGAGTGATGCAGATGGGAATCATTCCGGCGATTACACACACAGCTTCTGTCGAAATGGTCCTATAAGCACTTACGACTCGCATGGCCATGAGTCGGAATGTGCTGTTCAGCTTCCTCCGATTTCGGTGGGTTTCCAGAGCCGCCAACCAGGCAGGGCCACCATACCTCAGTATCGACGAAGATACACTTGCCAAGAGACGCCTCTTGCTGCTGCTTGGGCCAAAGCTATTTGGCATGATCCTCGCCACCACGTTGATGGCCTTTGACGCCTTCCCACATGCATAGTCGACGTGCTGGTTGAAGTTCAGCCGGTCGTCGATCATGACTCCGAGGTACTTCACCGCCCGCTTCGAAACGATGGTATGTCCTCCGACCGATACCTCTGCCCGCAGCACTGCCTTACAATTGCTCACTAACAGCACCTCGGTTTTGTGATGTGCCATCTGGAGCTTTACGCTGTCCATCCAACTACCGATCATGTCTACAGCCTCAGTCGCCAACATTTCCACCTCCTGAAGCGTCTCGCCGATTACCGTTGTTACGATGTCGTCCGCGAAGCCCACGATCTCCACACCTCTGGGTAGCTTCAGCCTTAGAACACCGTCGTACATCGTGTTCCAAAGCGTAGGACCTAGGATGGAGCCTTGTGGAACTCCCGCCGAGATATTCTTCACTATCTGTCCCCTGTCTGTGTTGTATACCAGGATCCGATTCTGGAAATAACTCCTCAGTATCCTGTACAGGTAGCTAGGGACCTTCAATCTGTGTAGCGCCTCGGCGATGGCCTCCCAGCTGGCACTATTGAAGGCGTTCTTCACGTCAATCAAAATCACCGCGCAGTAACGGTCGCCTCTTCGTTTTTGTTTAAGCGAGACCTGAGCTTTCTCGATAACTGTCCGAATAGCGTCCACTGTCGACTTTCCTTTCCGGATGTATGTATGTATGTATGTATGTATGTATGTATGTATGAATGTATGTATGTATGTATAGTATGTATTTAAAATAAAAAGGTTCGCAGTGAAAAGTAACAATGAAAGTAGCATATTGTTCTTATAACTAATTGGTTTTAAAGAAGAAATCTCGCGTAACTTTTGAAAAGAAAGAAAAATGAAGTTGAAATCCGCAACAATGTTCCGCGAATTGTTTCAAAAGGAATCGATCTTTATCACTACTTTTACAACTAGCAGTCAATAATAACTTTGAAGAACCATTCGTAACTGTTGTTCCGTGATTTTAGTATAAAATTGAAGCATCCGAGTGAAAAATATTACATTGGACGTTTTTGCTGACCCCGTTTGTACATTGGACAAATTACGTTGCACGATGAGAATTTAAAAATAACTACTGAACAACGATCCAAATATTAGGTTGAGGAAAAAGTAATCCATTATGTTTGTGGGAATTTCAAAACTATTTTCAATATGCTTCGGTGGTCTGATGTGGGTCAAATATACACCGTTTTGTTGGAAAATTTGTTGCCATTTTAAAAGTAGCTTCATAATATCTCTATCATAGAGGTCAAAAAGAGCATAATTCTACCACTCGCATGCAAATTCTAGGAAGGTTTATACATTTACTATGGAACTCGTTGTCGCGAAAAATCCGCACCGCGGATCATCCGCTCGCGGATAATCGGGGCTCTACTGTATTTGGCTGATACCAAGAGGACCAGTCAGGATGGGGGTCTCCGTAGCCACATTGGTTGCGCGTTCGCTTAGTAAGCGATCGATCGTGAGTTCAAAACTCAGGGCCCTCATTGACCATCTTTGTGTTGTTACAGAATAACTACGTCCACGCAACAATCATCAGCGATGGAGATCGATCCACGGTCGAAATAAGATCGATTCATCCATACAACTGCTCTGCTCTGCAAGACACATCGGGCTGCTGTTCTATAAATAACTGAACAATGATCAATCAACTGTCTCCGCTGTCCGGTATAACTGGATAATGGAAGAACAGAACGAAAACTCTTACGCCTATATGGCAACTGTGTAAATGTGTACCATATGCAATGGTATAGAAGGGAATACTCTAACGCCGAAAACATGGCAACTGTGTAATGTGCTAATTATAGATATGATAAACATGTGACATATACACGATTGAAATTCGGCTCTGTTACAGCTAAAATGCTAATGAGCCTAAAATAAACAAAAGGGATAAAAAAAAAAGAGGACCAGTCAAAGAGACAATGCTTTCGAAGTTCCTGAATCCATAAGAGCTTCCGTACGAATCCAATCGAAGTGTTCGGTAACATTGGTGTACAAACCAGAATGATCCTATTTGGTGCATCTCTTTCCATAGCTAGGGTGTCCATACAGTACCGTCGCAAACAGGAAACAAGGGAAAAAAAAGTTGAAAGTGATGAATACATTTAAGAGCCAGAAATTTCATGAAATCATAAAACTATTTTAAAAGTCTGATTTTTAATGGGTGATATTTGTATTGTGGTAATTTTTTAATAATTGAGTGGCCAAAAGATCCTGTGGAACAATACTTTTTTTTCAGAGGAGTCATGCTCATTTACAATGTTTTCCACGTCATACCTTGATACTGACGTTGTGGGCTTTCAACATATCCTTTTGATACTGTCTGAGTGATAATGATTTCTCTATTTCGATGAAGAGTAGCTACTAAACATGACACACAAAAAGGTCACTTCTATTCTACTTTCCCGACGTAATTCCACGAATAATCACCGCACATCACGACCTTATACTGATATTGAGTGAACATCTGGAGGCTAATTTCTATACCGATTCAGAAAGGTCGGAACTGGCAAACAAATTTGTTTGACATAGCACTACGCAATTTATAATATAGGTATTACTCATTTTCAGGTGCTACTCGTAATTTGTCATTTTTACCACATACATGACTTTGTAGTATCATAAATTAAATCAGGGATAATGAAACTAAAATGTTATTTGCGATGGGAAAATTAAATTTGTGTTATGCTCGGGTTTCTAACACATTTTTCTTCGAACCTTTCGTCATTCGTTTGTCTTCTAGTAGCCCTATACATCATCAACCATTAAATAACTTATTTTTAGAAGTGTCATTTATCTAGATACCTCAAGGTGTTATATTATACGAAAATAACGAAACGTTCCAGGTATTGAAAGGATTTGATTTGCCTTCCGAAAAAGTCTCCCCCACAAAAGCTCGATAATGGTGACTACGGGCGTCGATAAAGGTACCACCAGGTCAGGTGTGAAAGAACAACAACGAAATAAATGTATAAATAACGACATACCATAGCACACAGTCCATTATCCGGAGAGTCAGGCTTACCTGAAAAGATCAAGGGGAAAAATTCATGGTTAATTGAATGCAGAATAAAAGCAGCAACTTCCAATCTCGTGCCAAACAGATTCTATTTTCTCGCAGATTTGTTTGCCGAGCATCAAAGGAAACAAGCAAAATATATTAGAGATCGGATTATCGTACCAGCCCGCGACGCTTGGCGTGAAGGGGAACCCTCATTGGCACCTCCTCACCCAAATCGAACTCTATTGTAAAGAATAATCAATCATTTTCGCACCTTTTCGCCAATGTTTTCTGCTTCGCACAATATATTTGGTTTGAAAGAAAACAAAAAAAAACGTGAAAAAAAAAGTTTATCCAACAAAAGGAGCCTCGCAACAGAATTCCTTTTTATTATTTCCGGTTGAATGGCGGACAAAAACTCAGCAGTGCTAGAAAAGGGAGAAATGGGAAATAATTTCCAAAGCATTGCGAGCGAGGGACAAACATTAAGGAGGATTGTATGCCCTGAAAAGAAATTGTTGAATTCACCAGTTTGAGGAGCAGCGCGTAATAAAGTTGGCGGAGCAGTGAGTGAGTGCCGTGTGGTGCAAAATTTAATTATTTTCCGCTGCTTTAAGTTAGAAATTGAAAATTAATTAGAGTTCGCTGTTTTGCGCTAGGGGTTCCTCATAATTAAACGCAAACAATTGCAGCAGTAGATGAAGGTGGATTCCAAATTAAATGTTGGATTACTTTTGATTGGACATCCCAGACAGCGAAGAATCGTCGATATAATTAAAAGTTTGAGTGATCCACCGATTACCGCGCCGGAGTTTATTTATGGTGTTGGGACAAAGCGTGCTTATGCTGGTTCGTGACAATCGTCATACGGCAACGGAGCCAGGAATTAGTATCCTTTGAAATAAATGTTGACCTTCTACAAATGTTTGCTTACCAACCAAATGCTATCCAAAAACTCATCTGTTTCAGTAGACTGATTCGCTAAATAAGATGCATTTAAAAATGGATCCATAACTGAAACACAATGGTTGGATAAAACTTACTACAGCTCAAATTCACTCAACATAATAAGGACCGGGAAGAAATATGTAAGACATACGCCTGAGACCGCACGTTTTGACTTGTGTGAAGTTAGCGGATGAAAGTTTTTGTTGTTTCTGTTCAACGTCTTGCTGGATATCATGAATAATAAATTATTTCAGTTCAAATAAATTGACTGTTCATCAAGTAACAACCTTCAAAATCATGCTCATTAGATAGAGGATTAAATCATTCATCTTTCCACATAATTCATTTCTTTCTTGATCGTGACAGAGAAAAGTTATAGACTGAAACGTAAGCATGAGTCAATATAGGGAAATATACAGAATTTTGAAAATAAAAAAAAAAAGTTGTTCGAATAGAGTTATCGAAGATAATTGATAAAAAAAATTTTACCTATCTTCCAGGAAAAAAAATTATTAATCGGAAAAGGTTTAAGAAGATATAGTATTTAAGTATATTGAAGAAAAATGAAAAAAAAAAATTTGAAATAACCCAAAACATATTTTTGAGATAATACTCATTGGATAGAGAATATTTTTATCTATCTTTAGCCAAATTTTCATTGATTGAAAAAGGGTCTAAGAAAAGTTATAGGCCACAACCTGTACAAATTGTATGGGTAAAATAAATAAATTAAAAAAATTGAAAAAAGTTATTTAAAAGGGCCAAGACACATTTTCGAGATAGTACTCATTCGATAGAGGATATTTTTATTCGTCTTTAGCCAAATTTTCATTGGTCAGAAAAGGGTATGAGAAAAGTTATTAGCCAAAACGTATACGAGTTGTATGGGGGAAAGGATCTGGCTGGGTTATGGAGTAAAATAAGCCCCCGAACCAAATCACTGTGTGGAAAATATTGTAAAGAATTTTAGACTATTTTTCGAATACCTATGTAATTCACCATAGGATCTATTGTGTAAAACGTACTTTTCAATATTTAGCACGCCGTTCTCAATAGCTTCGAGATAAAAATTTAAAAAAAAATATAAGGCTGTCAAAAAAGTCCTGCGGTATTTTTTTTTAATTTTCATTTGTTCATAAAATTAGTTACAATCATCTGTTTTAAGTCAAATATGCGCCGTTTTGTTCGATGACTTGTTCCCAACGAGATGCCAACTTCATAATACCCCTGTTATAGAAGCTCGCTTCCTTATTGGCAAAAAACTCGGATAGCCAATTTTCACAGGCCTCTTTTGTGGCCTGTAACTTCTTACTACCTAGCTCGTTCGCCATGGACAAAAACAGGTGGTAGTCACTTGGTGCAAGGTCCGGACTATACGGCGGATGCAAAAGAACCTCCCATCCGAGCTCCCGGAGCTTCTGGCGCGTCACCAAAGAAGTGTGTGGCCTGGCGTTGTCGTGATGGAAGACAATGCGGCCTCTGTTTATCAAAGATGGCCTCTTCTTCATGAGTGCTACCTTCAAGCGGTCCAGTTGTTGGCAGCACAGGTCCGAATTGAGCGTTTGGCCATAGGGAAGCAGCTCATAATAGATTATTCCTTGACAATCCCACCAAACACACAGCAGAACCTTCCTGGCCGTTAATGAGGGCTTGGACACCGTCTGAGCCGCTTCAGCGGGCTTCGACCACGACCGTTTGCGCTTCACGTTGTCGTAAGTGACCCACTTTTCATCGCCAGTCACCATCCGCTTCAGAAACGGGTCGATTTTGTTGCGATGCAGCAGCGATTCACATGCGTCGATACGGTCAAAGATGTTTTTTTTTGCGTCAACGTGTGTGGCACCCATATATCGAGCTTCTTTGTGAATCCAAGCTTCTTCAAATGGTTAATAACGGTTTGATAACTTATCCCCAGCTCTACGGCTGCTACTATGCCGGTCTTTCTCGGCTAATTCAACGATTTTGTCGCAATTTTCGACAACAGGCCTTCCGGAGCGTGGCGCATCTTCGACGACCTCTACACCAGAACGAAAACGTTGAAACCATCGTTGTGCGGTGGAAATGGAAACTGTATCGGGTCCATAAACTGCACAAATTTTATTGGCAGCTTGAGATGCATTTTTGCCTTTGTCATAGTAGTACTGTAAAATATGTCGGATTTTCTCTTTATTTTGCTCCATATTTGCGACACTATAACTCACGAACGACTTAACCAAACAAAACACTGTCAAGGACTATATTATAGCAAAAATACCTTTCCAACAAGCTATAGTATGACTCGATACAATGAATACAACTAGAACTACGCGCTTACAACGACACCTCGCGGAAATACCGCAGGACTTTTTTGACAGCCTAATATCTTACGACTGTTCAGTTCTTGGTCGATTCATGACGAATTTGACCTTTTTGTTTTTTTTTATCTGTATTATAGTGACTTTTTAACTCATTTTGGCTGGTTCGTCACTTTTACTACCATTTTTGGAAGAATGTCGGCAGTGAGAATTGAACTCGTGACCTTTAGCGTGAGAGACATGGATGCTACCACTACGCCAGATCGCCTCCACTTGACCTTTTTGTCTGGCCGTCAATTTATGAATATCAAAATTTGAGATTAAGTCACCCACCACCCTTTCCGAACATGTCAAAAAGGGAACATCTGGCATGGCATCTGCATTTTTTTTATTATCTTACTATACAATTCAAGGCTCAAGTCGTCCTGTACAGATGTAGCATCATCCTCCGCCACAATACCTTGTTGAAAATCGCACTCTAGTTTTTATACAGGTAAATTGTAACAAGCTTAGAGAAAACACGTTCCAATTACTTTTTCAAATTTCAAAATTAACCAATCAGCTCTTGTATTTAGAATTTGATCGTGTTTTTGATTTACACCAAATTTGAAATCACTTTTCCATTTATGAAGCATAATTCCGCGTCGAATTTAGAAAAACCAAACTGTCTTTTTCCGCTCTTTCCAATGCAGCGATGCTATCGCACCAGTTGGTGCGTTTTCCCGTTGACGAAGAAAAACTCTGCGCTTAATTCCATGGAAATAATGACTCCTAATGTGTGCGCATAATTTAACGACCAAAAATCTGCTCCTCGAGAGCAGGACGAAGTCAGAAACACCACTTGTTTCACGTGAGATCATGTGAGCGAGCGGAGATAAAAACGTTGCGGACGAATATGAAACCCAAGCCCCAACATACAGTGCACTCTCACACGGCTGAACTTGGAGCTGGTGCTGACACTAAAGATTTTTCAAGTGGTTTTTTACAACGCTGCAAAGAATAAATTTGAGTATTTTTCGCTTCCTCGCGTTGTTTTATGCCTTCGGTATATTTCCGAAACGAGGGACCACATAAATTAAGCAACACAAATTATTTTCCACTTGATGTAACAAATGTTCAACTTTCGTGTCAGTTCGTATCGTTCTGCCGTGTGGAATCCACGTTGGAAAATATCTCGCGGAAAATTAACATCACCGGTTGGGTGTAAACTCATCGTGTGGCGACCGCCATCAACTGTCACAACTGCCTTTCCCCATTTCGGGCGAAACCTGGCTGACATGCGTTCAAATTTTTGGGAGCCACCATCCATTGATACCAATTCTCGACCACCGTAACCAACGTGATACCTTCGCCAACCTTTCGTTCTTCGCCCTCCCCCCTGCGTGGCGGATCCGTATTTTGATGTTTCGTAATTTTTAATTAACAATTTTAATTAGCATTTTAATAGGACCATCGTCGTTTTAAAATTATACCCGAGCATCAAAAGAAGGAGCGAATAAAGTTGCGCTGATTCGCAGACTTTGCTGCGTCCAAGCATGAGAGGAATTACTTCAGGTGTAAACTGAAACTTCACCTTGTCATCGAACCGATCGGTATTTCGTTTCATTCCTCCGGCCGGAGGGTTCTTGTAGCAAAGTTTTTATTCCACTAAGTCTGGCTGTAATGATTCTTTGATATTTCCGTCGATTGTGTCAAAATGTTGATAACAAAAAACAATGAATCAAGATGCCGAAGGCAGCCTCGAAAGCTGGGGAGGTACCTCCAGAGAAGTAACGACGGCTTAAAGATAAGAGGAATTTTGTTGGTGAAACCATCTTCTCGATGTTTAATTCCAAAGTGGATCTCAATTAACTGCTTTTAATTCCTAATCTGCTGATTGTGTTCATACAATTACAAAAATAGGTTCAATTGGTTTCCGTGGTTCGTAAGGGCATTCTTGGCTTTACGACATTCTGTCAAGTATCAGTAACCATCACAGATGCGGCGCTTTGGAACCGTGGAATGTTTCTGTCACCATCTGAGATATTCCTCAAACTGTAGGTCCACAATCCGCAGTTTGGACATTGTGATACTGTTGCAAGCTTAATATAATTCCATTCGGAAGTCCATACTCTTGTCCATTGTGTCGTGATAGTATGGTAGTTGTTCTTTCAAACCTTATCTTCTTTAAAGCTTTCGAAACTCTAACTTCACTTCTATGTTTGTAAGAGCCTTCAAACTTTGCAGTTCATTCATCTCTAACCGAAGAAATTCGAAAAAAAATATATTAAACAGCAACAAACTGCAATGAGGTTTTGAAAAACATTAGTTCCCACAGATACAAGCGAAGTTCTTCCAAACCTGAATTTCCCCCGGTTCTCCTATGTGTAACATTATCTGGTAGCAGTTATGCTGGAAATAGTTCCAAAGCTGAACCAAACTATGATAATCTTCAAATTTTAAAATCAATCGCGCATCAATCGAGAACATATCGTTCGATTTGAGCTGTCCATTTTGTTTGAAATTTTCCAAACAAATCCGAGATTTTTTTCATTTTTCTTTCTTTATTAAAGAGATTTTCAGCCAAAGGCTGGTTCATCTCTATATCCGAGATTAATATATATATAAAAATGGATTTCTGTATGTCTGTCTGATTCTTATGGACTCGGAAACCACTGAACCGATCGACGTGAAAATTGATATGTAGGGGTTTTTGGGGCCGGGGAAGGTTTTCATGATAGTTTGAGACCCCTCCCCCCTCTCTAAAGGGGAGGGGAGGGGGATCTGCCATACAAATGAAACACAAATTTCTACATTACTCGAGAATTAATCAAGCAAACGGAACAAAATTTAGCATGTGGATTTTTTAGGGTGCAATATATGTTTCTATGGTGGTTAGACACCCCACCCCCTCTCTAAGGGTGGGCTGCCATACAAATGAAATACAAATTTCTGCATTACTCGAGAGCTAATCAAGCAAATGAAACCAAATTTGGCATGTGAAGGTTCTAGGGTGCGATAAATTGTTTTATGGTGGTTAGATACTCCACCCCCCTCTCTCTTAGGGAGGGGGGGAGGTGGGTCGGCTGCCATACAAATGAACATTACTCGAGAATTAATCAAGCAAATGCAACCAAATTAGAATTAATCAAGCAAACGAAAACAAATTTGGCATGTGGAGGTTTTAGGGTGCAATAAATGATTCTACGAATTCTCTTCCCCCCTCTCTTAAGGGTGCTGCATAACTCGAAAACTAATCAAGCAAATGGAGCCAAATTTGAAATGTGAAGATTTTAGGGAGCACGAAACGTTTCTATGGTGAATAGACACTCCTCCCCCCTCTCTAAGGAGAGAAGAGGGGAGGGGTCTGTCTTTATTCTATTATATTTTCTGTATCAAACATTTATTCCATGTAACGGAGAAACATGTTATTTGCAAGTGGTTGAAAAATCTTGAACGAGAATTGTGTCTAAAAATAATCTGATATTACTTCGTGAGCGTGAGTTATTGTTCATTAGACGACATAGAAGCTCTTATGGCCTCAATAACCCGTTGGATGTTTGTTTTCGTTCGTTTAATAGTGTTTGTGCAGTGTTCGAATTTGATTTGTCCAAACATATTTTTTAAAATAGGATTAAGGCTTTATCGATTTAAGTTCTGTCTGTGAAATTGTCCATTAACATTCGAGACGTTGCAATTAAATAAATTATAATGATGAGTTTTGGTAGAAGTACCGGGAATTTTTTAGTAAAAGCTAAATTCAACGGGGTCGATTAGATGATCAATCAATGAACAGTTCTACGATTGCACTCATGAACTAGCGCTTAGTAAAAACGTGAATGTTTGAAGCTATTGATAACAAAAAAAACAATTTTTGGACGGGACGAAGTTTGCCGGGTCAGCTAGCATGTAATAAAAAGCTAATCGTAATCCTACGTCTACTATGCGGTCGTGTATCGGACACAACTCTCCTGTAACTTTTTTGGACGAAGGATTACGTCTTTCGAGAACATATTGGAGATACAAATTGAAAAACGAAAATCGATCGTTATCGCGAAAATTGTCCAATTCCTAACGCTGATTACTATGTAATTTCCTGATGAATTTACGAGATTTTTGCATCAATCGATTTGAGCACTCCATAACAATTCATTACAATGAATGCAATAATATGTTTTATGACTAATTGTCAAACAATTGCAAAATCCCAAGCATCATCTGAATGAAAATCCCACGTCCTGATTGTTCGATTCGCAAAAGAATCGATGACGAATGCGGACTTCTTATGTACTTCATTTCCTACTGATTCTACTGAACATGAAGCAGTTCGCAAAAAAATCGCATCAATCACGACCACATCTGAAGAAAACTTCTACAAATAGTGAGTGAGGTGTTTCTCGGTTTGAAGGTTCTTATGATAGTTCAAACCCCCTCCTATCCTCTAAGAGGGGCTATCATACAAATGAAACACACATTTCTGCATTACTCGGGAATTATTCAAGCAAATGGAGCCAAATTTGGCAACTGAAGGTATTAGGGGGCAAGAAACGTTTCTAAGGCGATCAGACACTCCTCCCCCTCTTGAAGGGGGGAGCTACCATACAAATGAAGCACAAATTTATGCATAACTCGAAAACTAATCAAGCAAATGGAGCCAAATTTAGCAAATGATCAAAGCATTTTTTAGCATTTTTAGCAAAGCATTCAGCATATCAACCAAACATAACAAATGCAAATTTTCGGAAAAATCGGTAGAAAATAGGAAAATTTGCGAAAACTAAATACCCATACGTTCTACAATTTCATAGTGACAAGCGTTGTTAGTCCATTTGATGTTTGCCCTAACGCAATTGATTTTTGTTCGAAAGTGGAAATTGATTTTAATGCGATAAAACTCACTCCTACATCTTCTTCTATCTATATAAATAAAAATGGATCGACAAATGTATTGATAAGAGCAAAACTCGAGGAAGGAATTGTCCGATTCAGGGCTGTCTTTATTCTATCATATTATCTGTATCAAATCATGTAACGGAGAAACATGTTCTTTGCAAGTGGTTGGCTTCATACCACTCCATCACCGGTTTCGCGTACTGACACGATGCAAGATCCGGCCTTCATGAAACTGAAGGAAGGTCAACAGGCGCTTCAGGAGGCATTCTTCTTGATATATTTGACCGCCGTTGATGGTACCGGTCGTTATGTACGGCTTGCAAAATTTTCCGAACCCTCAGATCGTCTGCCACATCAAGTACTTCTTGCCAAAATTGTTGGCCTTCTTCTTCCGGAACTTCTCCGGAGCATCCAGGCGGGACTTGCCGACAAAATACTCCAAACCGAGGATCTGCTTGGCGCCCGCGTTAATGTACGTCTGGTCGTCCATTGCGATGCATTTCGGTTGCACCAACCACTCGCGGTACAGATTCCTGACACAGGATTGGGCCACCGTATTCTGTTTGTTGGTTCGGTTAGGCGCCTTCCTTACCTTACCGTTCTTCCTTAGTTTAGCCCAGATGGAAGAATTGACCTTCATGACCACGTCACGGATCGAAAGGTTTGGATTGCACTTGAAGTAATTTCTCACCTTCCTTGCGTTCATGGGGTCGGTCATCTTCGCTTTTCTTCCGCTGCCAAAAAGGTTGAAAGGTTCATTCTATTTGAATTACATTTGATAAGCTTACCAAAATAACCTACAATTGAAGACCACAAAGACTTCCCAATCTCCCACAAGGTTTCTAAAGGTACAAGACCAGTGGCCGAAGTTGGGCCGATTAATCCTATCGAATAACAAACTGCTGAAAACTATTCGATTAACTGAAGAACGATTAATTTCAAAAATCGGGGATCACTACACGGAGACTTTAAATCTTACGGTTTCCCCCTTCGTTGCTCGTATTGACAGCTCTGTTTGGGAAATCACATAAATGGACAGAACAAATGTATGGGGAAATGAGATTGCTTCCAATTTTCATCAATTTAAACCATATACAGACAATGGGTAGTAATGTATAGCATATCAAACAAATCTTAGAGAATTTCCGATTCGATTGGTATGTAAATCGTGAAAATCCGTTCACAGCAAAAATAGTTATTAACGTTAACTTTATTTCATAAAAACGTTACCAGTTTTCTGATTTGTCACCCTTAATGTAAGACGTAGTTCTTCGTCAAAAAACTGCATGATCTTACACAGTAGACGGTAGACAGTAGTAGAATAAAACGTTTCCAGTGAAAAAAATTGCATTCTGCATTCTGAACTGAATTTTCTTTCGGCGCTTTGTTTACAAAAAATGACTCCCACTATAATATTGTAATTCCGTATAATGGTATATTGTATAACATATATCGCCATAACGATTTTGCGTAATATGTATTTGAAACGCCTTAATTTTTCGTTACACGCCATTTACATTTTCATAGAGTGATCCCCCTATATAGAAATCAAAGACATCAAAAAGCTTACAGAAGGGTTGCAGAATATGTTTTTTTAAATATACCACACGAAGGCGAATAAAAACAAATAAAATTTTGATATTAAACCACATTAGTCAGTAAATACATATCTAAAGTTCACAACAAAATTAAATAAATCTTCTGTATCTCTCATAATCTTACAAGTTGTGTATCACTGCTCTTTCATGTAAAAATAATTATTGTTAATTACTATAGAAATCAAAGTTACTGAACACAAGTTGGAGTTGAAAAAAAAGAAAGGGTACCATCAAAAATGGTTAAATTTGTTGTACAAAATTTGCAAGGTAGAGTGAAGAGAAAAGAAGTGGGTATTCGGAACAGGAGAGGAAATTGAATTTTTGGAACATTTTAAAAAAAAAAAAGGAAGGAAAAGGAACATTTAAAAATCAAGTCATCACTAATCAACAGTCCAATATTATTCGAAAGTTTCAAGAATCCGATGAAAGGTGTAGTTCCGGTGAGCAATTATGTGTGAGCAAAATCGAATACACCCTTTACTTGCGAATGCTAGAACTTTCTCTTTCGGCTACACCGATGAATATATTCAATTTTGCACACAATATGTATTAAGCTATCTATACGTATGTATTCTTTATATAAAACGCTAAATGAAAAATAACACAGCGAAATATTGTACAACATATTCTGCTTCAGGAACGCCCGAAACAACTCTACCATTCCATTACTAATGTTGGTTGTCATGTTAGATGATTATGTGCTTATTGACATTAGCAGTTGCCACGCGCGGATATTTCCCGACAGACTATATTTCCGATCCGTTTTCACGCAGTATTTAATCCTTTGGGGGATGGTTGTAAAACATCGTCGAGCACTCATTTTTCTCACTTGAATAAACATATTTTTGGAGTGAATAATTAATAGGGCCCACTTACTACGCACACAGTCGACAGCCGAGATTTATACAAACCGATGAAAACCCGCTATCAGAGTAAGATTAATCTTCGGCTTGAGTAAATATTTTAACTACAAATGAGCCTTCGCTTTGGCACGTTAGAACAACGCAACACACCCACACACACACAGTGCGGCCGGGCAACCTTTTCCCCGATAGATCCCTTGTCAAACTTGGCAAATCCAGCGCTCTCGTTCCACTCTTCCACAAAAGTCATAAATTTTGTACTCATTTTGCGGTGTCGTTTCTTGATGTATAGCATTTCAACAACCCGTGCGCGTTCGTCGCTTTCCGATGTTGGGATGTTTTCCGAGTGTAGGGCCTGCCGGAAAAACCGCCCACTTCTCCCACGCTTAGGCCCACCGATTGTGTCGACTCCTCTCCGGCATGCATATAAGCCTCTCGAGTGGAGCATGGTATGTATGTAAATATTTCACAACATTCGAGCCTAGACAAACAATAACTATGAGGCCATGGTTCGGTGTCTCCACCCAAAACGCGCCCGTGTGTGTGAATATGTGTGTGTTTCTAAGCATTTGTCCACTTATGCTCGTATGTCTATTAACCAATGAACACTATTCCGAAGCATAAATTAAACCGAGCAAACATCACTGGGAGGATGAATACACGACTGTTCGGTAGGTGCATCTGCATACCGCTCGCACATGAAAGCATATCTTTGCGAAGTGAATTTGCAGTATTGAAGAACACCTGACATCAGGTGATGAGGATCTTGGGTACGTGTGGCCATTTTGCCTTCCTGAAAGACTGATAAAAAGCCACAGTGAAGAGTATTGATGCCTTATAGCTTAAATACTTATTTGGTCATCCTTTGCTTGGTTTCGGAATGACAATTCCTATTTCCAGACCACCTTAAAATCAAAACTATCTGTTCCATAACAATCCATAACTGGATTACAGTTTTTGGTATTCTTTTGAAACTGAGGTTGCTCATAGTCTGAATGAATGTTTTGAATTTGGTAGGCTTTTCTTAAGAACGGGTTTCTATTACTCAATCGAATCTGACATCATTTACCGATACACCTCATGCCAACTTCAATTCATACCAGATCTCGGCAAAGTCATATTCAATTGAGGCTAGTCAGCGGACTACGATGAAATCCGTACAGGTCGGGCACGATTATATACCGACTCGATTATATGTGATTCGATTATATACAATTTTAGACTCGAAGATATACAGTTTGGAAAAAATATTTTTTTTATGTTTCAAATATGACTTATTTCAAGAAGAAATGTAACCTTTCAACGTTAGGGTGGAGTTTAAGTGGCTATTACATGTACAGTGGGTTAAAAATAGTGATTTTTGAGATTTTGCTTGAATTTTCACCAGGAATTGTTTATATCGACATTGCAGCCAAATTAAGAAATATAGAAGTTGGGTGTCAAACAACAAACTTTAGAGCGGTTAGAGAGCTTCAATTTAATTGATAGAAACAATCTAATTTAATATAATTTTTAGGATGAAATAAATAATAACACATTAAAAATTATTAACTTTTAGGTTTTGCACTCTCAAAGTGTTATTCAAATCCACTAATTTAGTTATTCCACTACTATATCCGGTACTAAATTTTCTCATCCTTCAAATGAAAGCATCAGAATCGTCTTCCGTAGCGTACTTTTTAATGTAGAACCAGTTTTAATGTAGAACCAGAACCAGAGTCCGAAACAAAACAAAAGTTCTGTAACTCTGTCATTGTTGAAATTCAGCATATGCATAAGAATTTTTTTCACCAAATATGATCGTCCATCACCTCCTGAGAGAATCTGGACAGATTCATTTATTTTAATGGGATAAATCAAAAATCAAATTTCTCTTTTATATTCAAAAAACTATAAATACATGCAAAAAAAAACAAATAAAAAATTTTTACAGGATTCGATTCTATACAGTGAAAAGAAAGCAGAAACTGTATATTATCGAGTCCGCGCTGTATTCGGTTGAAAATGAGTTTTGGCTTCTTCCAGCAGTTTCTTCGTCAACATGACTCAATAGTCATTCGAACATTCAGTTTCTAAAGGGTGTGTCACATCAAATTGCATCACGGAAAAAACGCTGTAGAAATTTAATTTTTAGGAATTATATCTTCAGCTTTCGCATATAATCAGATAAGAGTGTATAGATCACGTTGGCCATGCTTCACTGTCAATTTTTCGTAAATTTGGAAAAATGTCGTCGAACGAAAAAGAGCGTCGTGAATTAATCCTGTGCACTCATTTCGAGAATCCGGAGTTGTCACATCGGGACATCGGTAAGATGCTGGGAATCGTCCAATCCGCGGTCAGCAGAGTACTAAAACGATACTTCGAGAACCTAACCATCGACCGGAAGGTGAAGAACGGCAAAAATGGATGCTCCGTCAGTGAAAAAGATCACAAGCGCGTAGTTAAGCAGTTTAGACGTGATCCGAGAAGTTCGATCCGGGATGTCGCCAATAAGCTGAATTTGTCAAGTTCATTCGTCCAGCGGACCAAACAGCGGGAGGGCCTGCGTATATACAAGGTTCAGAAGGCTCCTAACCGCGACGAAAGGCAAAACATGGAGGGGAAGACGCGAGCCCGGAAGCTGTACACCGTAATGCTGTCGAAGCCGCATTTCCTGGTAATGGACGACGAAACCTACGTCAAAGAGGACTTTCGTCAGCTGCCGGGCCTGTTGTTCTTCTCCGCAGAGGACAAATTCAGCGTTCCGGAGGAGATTCGCAAGCAGAACCTATCTAAGTTTGCCAAAAAGTACATGGTGTGGCAAGCGATCTGCTCTTTCGGAAAGCGGAGCGCCCCCTTCGTGATGACCGGCACGGTAAACGGGCAGGTTTACCTTAAGGAGTGCCTACAGAAGCGCTTACTACCACTATTGAAGCAGCACGAGGGCCCGACCATCTTCTGGCCGGATCTCGCTTCGTGCCACTATTCAAAGGACGTGTTGGAGTGGTACGAAGCCAACGGGGTCACCTTCGTGCCAAAGGAAATGAACCCGCCCAACGCGCTGGAGCTTCGCCCAATAGCAGGCCCTCCGGAAGAACCCAAAAGTTATCAAATCGGAGGCGGACTTCAAGAGAAAATGGATTTCTGTTAAATAAAAAACTACAACCTGACGTTGTACAGAACCTTATGGACGGGGTAAAGAGGAAGGTGCGAGCATACGGGCTTGGGCTCGAAGTATGAATAAAAAGAAAATGCCAAAAGTTGTTTAATAGTTTTTATTTTACTGTCTAAAATTTTCAAAAGGATCGGTCTACTGGGCGAATTTCTACAGCGTTTTTTCCGTGATGCAATTTGATGTGACACGCCCTTTATCTCACTTTACGATTCGACTATCTCATTTCATTCTTCCCCGTCAAATGGACTTCAACGCATATTGAAGTGCCTCCCCCAAAATGAATTCGTTTCTCTCTCTCATGGATCCCGTATGCATGTATCGATGTTTGAGTTCAACGTGGTTTGACTTATACTACAGATGAGCTAGATTTTTTTTGTATCGTACACGAAAATTACTCACGCATAGAAAATTGAGCTTGAGCTTCGAGCAACAGAGATTGTAGCACGTTTGGCAAATCATATTCTGGAGTCATACAAGCTGAAGCCTAGACAAAGATGTTTCTGTTCGTAGCGGTGCGAATCAGTGAAATGCTGGATTTAACGGAACCGAAAAAATGGAATTGGATCCCGTCAAAACTAAATGTCGCAGATGACGCAACAAAGTGGCAGTTGATCCCGAACCAGCCTTCACGTCGCTGGTCCTGAATTCTTGTGGGGATCATAACAGCCTTAGGCTGTTACACCATTTAATATCAATCATTCCACGGAAACCACTGAAGAATAACGTCCGTGTGTACTCCACCATTTTGCAGAACGCACACTGTTTCGGTGTAATAAATTCTCTAGTTGGAAGCGATTGTTACGTCATGTGGTGTTCGTGAAACGATTCCCAGTTAACCCGCGTAAGAAATTATCAAAAGAGTCTCTAGTGATTGTGTGGCTCCTAAAACCGAGGAATCACCCACCGCGCTCTGTGACACTATGTCGCTACGAGCCCGGAGATAGTAACGCCCCAAGTATGTGCCTACAAGGTGGGATGCTTCAATAAAGCATAACGGGTGTTATCGACAAGGTTATCGATATAATCGAGAAGCACCGCACATCCTCCTCCTTCCCAAAAAAAAAATAGACGAAAGACGTCATACGTGAAACACCGGTACAACAATTATTCGTTTGACGATTATTCACCGATTTCACATCAGATATTCCAAGTTATTTTGACAATATGCACTATTTTTCCATCTAATTGCAAAATACTTAAGTGTATGTTCCTGAGTATCCGCGGGATAACCAGAGACCGCCAGCAGCCGAACGGTGACTGCCTGCTAATGAGATGGCGGAAAATGTGCCAAGTGCCCAGCCTACTTTATCACTAAACTGACGATTCCCGTGTTGCCAGAACTGGGCTCAGAACAAAAAAATAGAAAAGAACACATCTTTTCTCTTCTCCGAAAAAAAATTGAAATTAAAAAAAAATGACGAAAAGAACAAATTCATGTGGATATTGTTTCAGTGTATTTTCCTGCACAGAAAACATTTGAACCATCTTTGGGATGTATGAGCTAATTGATGATATTCAACTGACAAAATTACAAGTCATGTTCTGTTCTCCATAGGTCTTCCCGAGCCCGTACTTGTTCTGCGCACCGCATTCTTTTCAGTATATTTTTGTTATACGGTCGCCCCGATCCGCAAATAATTTTACATCCATTTTTACACAGCACGGTCGTCACGATCCGTACTCTTTTCATTATATTTTTTTTCATACGGTCTTCTCGATCCGCAAATATTTTTACTTCTATTTTTACACAGCACGGTCGTCCCGATCCGCACTCTTATCATTATCTTTTTTTTTATACGGTCGTCCCGATCCGCAAATGATTTTACTTCTATTTTAACACAGCACGGTCGTCCCGATCCACACTCTTATCATTATAATTTTCCTCATACGGTCCGATCCGCAAATATTTTTTCTTCTGTTTTTACACAGCACGATCGTCCCGATCCGTACTCTCATCATTATATATTTTTTTTCATACGGTCGTCCTGATCCGCTACCGGAACAATCCTACGCGGGCATCATACTGCCAATACTGAACAACAAAAATGTTATATACTAGTTGACCCGGTGAACTTTGTCCCGTCCAAAATTGTTTTTTGATATAAATACTTCCAAATATTCTCGTTCTCTTACTAAGTGAACGTTCATGGGTCTGATCGCAGAACTCTAATTGATTGATTACTCTTTTACCCTTTTCAGTTCTTTTGTGCTATAGATTTCCTAATACTTCTACCAAAATTCATCATTATAATATAAATTATTTTCAGACACAATTGACATTCAAGATTCTTCAATCACTTGCAAATAACATGTTCCTCCGTTTCATGGAATACGTGTTCGATACAGAGAATATTAGAAAATGAATACAGCTCAAATCGGACAACTCCTTCCTCGAGTTTTGCGCTCGCCAATACATCTGGCCTTTCATTCTGGTTTATATATAGATCCATTTCTGATATTCTACAGCTACAGACGGGATTTTCGTGTTACCTTGCTTGCGCCCCGCTGATGTTGTTTCATTTACAAGCACAAGCATTATAAAACTGTACACTTGAACTCTACTAAAATTGATCTGATCGGAATCGAGTCGACACAGGATGAACTAATGTATAATTTCTAGGCCAAATTCCTCAGACCACCAAACGATGACAAACGACTGTCATATGGGGGAACCATCACTTGGTACTGTGAAGAAGCATCCAACTCATTTTCTTCTTCGAGGAAGACATTCGAAGAAAAACAAAACCATTTCCAATATGGAACCACAATGGCTCGAGATTAGGCGAACGAAGCAGAAACAAACCGGAAAACGCAAACTGTCCGGATAAAACATGACAAATTCGATGCAGCACACCGCCCACACATCGCTCCGAAGGCACTCAAAACTCATACCTCTCACAGAGGCCGCCTCCACCGCTGCAGAGAACTGTCAACTTCCCCGGCCTGATTGCAAACATATGCATTACGGTTGGTTTAGACCAGCGATTTATTCATGTGAAGAAACATGATGAGATCCACAGAAATTGCATCATCCGTCCACACCAAGGCGAATCTACACAATGAATACATTCATGAACCCACTCACGCAACCTGAAGCAATGATAAATGAACGACCCGTGTACATATGCGCACATCTACTTCGAACCGCGCATCACTCTGCTGCTCGCACAAAACAGCAGTGAAGGGTCACTATAGATCAGTTAATTGATTTCGAACCTCATCGATGGCAGAAGCAAATCAATAAAATTTTTGGATCCCAAAATGAGCGCTGTTTACATCTGCTGACAGCAGACTAATCCAATTGCCTATAAGTACATGTAATAGGAAGAGAGAATAAAAGAGTCGTCTTACTCTTTCTCGGTGAATTTGTTCAATAGAAGTAGAAATGCGGCCAACTTTAGTGATTTCTAAACATCAATTATTAATTCCTCGAATAAGTGTATAATATTTATTCTCACCCGTTTACATCTATTTTCACGTGAATAAATCCATCTATAGCTATAGATCTCCCTAAAGTAAACGCACCATTAGGATTGGTCGGCAGCCATTTTTTTCGTTTCGAATATTGTTTATAAATCCGATCTAACACTCCACTTTTATAACACACACTTAATCACTTGCGCTGTGGGTGATTCCTGTGGTTTATAATTAAGAATGTTCAGGAGGCCAAGTTTTCAATTGAGATAGAAAAGTTGAAGAAACCAAGCCCTGCACCATAGAAAAATTCGGTACTGAAAAGTAGCAAACTGTTTGGGCTGAGTCCGTTTGTCGACAAAGATGAGTTGCTGGGTATGAAAGGTCGCATAGACGCCTGCGAATTCGTAGGAGAGTGTACGAAGCGCCCGATACTATTACCCAGGTGGCATTCTACTACAGACCTTATCATCTCTGATATTTACTAACGTTATTGCCACATCAACCATCATAACGCGCTTAACGAAATCCGTTGAAGATTCTACGTACCTAAACTTCGTTCAACATACAAACGCATACAAGCAGCGTGTCAGTACTGCAAACATCGGAAGACAAGGTCGCTATACCAGAAATGTCTGCTCTTCCATCTATGCGACTGAAAGCATTCCGTCGACCGTTTTCCTACATTGGAATGGATTATTCCGGGCCAATGTATGCCGTTGTTGCACCCGTGGCCGAGTGGTTAGCGTCTCACATTATCATACCGGGTGTTCGAATTCGATTCCCGTTCTGGTCGGGTAATTTTTCGTCAAAGAAATTTATTCCGACTTGCACTGTGATTACGCATATTCGAGAGCTTGCCACTCAGAATACATTCAAGGCGTGTTATTTGGCTTAAGCAATGTAAACTCAACTCTCAAGAAGAAGTATGCCGTTGTAGGTCGACGGACAGAAACACGTTCGGGTGTATTAATCACCTATGTCATTATTCGAGCAACACACATTGGAGTCGCTCACAGTCGCACAACCGATTCTTGTATACTTGACATCTGAAACTTTATCTCCAGAAGAGGAGTTCCACTGGAAGTAATCAGTGATCGCGGCACTAGCTTGATTGGATCCAACCGCGAACTGAAAGAAGCGCTCCTGCAGGTGGATCAGAACAAACTGATGGAGCCGTTCGTGACAATAACCCTGCTTCTCCACACTTTGGTGGCGCTTAGGAACGCCTCGTTAGGTGGATGAAAAAAGCATTTACACACCTCCAAATTACGCGCACTACTGATGAACTTCTGGTCGAACATGTGACCGTTGTTGAATTAATTGTGAACTCGCAATCGTTAATTGAATTGCCGCTGAACGATGAGTTGTCCTCACCACTTACTCCGAATCATTCCATGCTAGGGTCGTCAAATGGCTCCAAGCCCCCAGTTTTGTTCAATAATAGTAGATGTGCCCTCAAACATACATGAAAATGTCACAGGTCTACGCGAGCAGGTTATGAGAACGATGGGTAGTACTTGCATACTCTAACGCGTCGAGCGAAGCGGTTTCCTCAGGTGAAACCCATCGAAACAAGAGTTATAGTCGTTCTGGTGGACGAGAACTACCGAGAAACTGTTGGCC
This sequence comes from Toxorhynchites rutilus septentrionalis, assembly GCF_029784135.1. Classification (NCBI taxonomy): domain Eukaryota; kingdom Metazoa; phylum Arthropoda; class Insecta; order Diptera; family Culicidae; genus Toxorhynchites; species Toxorhynchites rutilus. The sequence continues at coordinate 219,390,448 of NC_073746.1, forward strand.
GAAAGGGCGAGTGGTTCGTGCTATCCGATCCAAGGACGGTCCGATTCGTCGTGCACTTATACAAACTGCCAATGAGTTACTAGAGAGACCAGCTGTGAAACTTGCAGTGTTGGATATCGGTGCTACCACAAGTATGTCGGATCAGTGTGCTCGAAGTACTGGGGAGGAGTGTCACAACCAGGGTTGTCAACTATAATTTTCAAAAATCAGGAATAATGGAAATAAAAATCAGGATAAATCAGGATAGCTCATAATGGGTTGTCCGAAAAGTTAATGTCGATTTTTGGGAAAACAAAAACATAATCTTCAATCAAAGCAATATATTAGGCTGTCAAAAAAGTCCTGCGGTATTTTTTTTTGAATTTTCATTTGTTCATAAAATTAGTTACAATCATCTGTTTTAAGTCAAATATGCGCCGTTTTGTTCGATGACTTGTTCCCAACGAGATGCCAACTTCATAATACCCCTGTTATAGAAGCTCGCTTCCTTATTGGCAAAAAACTCGGATAGCCAATTTTCACATGCCTCTTTTGTGGCTAACTTCTGACTACCTAGCTCGTTCGCCATGGACAAAAACAGATGGTAGTCACTTGGTGCAAGGTCCGGACTATACGGCGGTTGCAAAAGAACCTCCCATCCGAGCTCCCGGAGCTTCTGGCGCGTCACCAAAGAAGTGTGTGGCCCGGCGTTGTCCTGATGGAAGACAATGCGGCCTCTGTTTATCAAAGATGGCCTCTTCTTCATGAGTGCTACCTTCAAGCGGTTCAGTTGTTGGCAGTACAGGTCCGAATTGAGCGTTTGGCCATAGGGAAGCAGCTCGTAATAGATTATTCCTTAACAATCCCACCAAACACACAGCAGAACCTTCCTGGCCGTTAATGAGGGCTTGGTCACCGTCTGAGCCGCTTCAGCGGGCTTCGATCACGACCGTTTGCGCTTCACGTTGTCGTAAGTGACCCACTTTTCATCGCCAGTCACCATCCGACCCGCTTCAGAAACGGGTCGATTTTGTTGCGATTCAGCAGCGATTCACACGCGTCGATACGGTCAAAGATGTTTTTTTTGCGTCAACGTGTGTGGCACCCATACATCGAGCTTCTTTGTGAATCCAAGCTTCTTCAAATGGTTAATAACGGTTTGATGACTTATCCTCAGCTCTTGGCCGATGCAACGGCTGCTACTATGCCGGTCTTTCTCGGCTAATTCAGCGATTTTGTCGCAATTTTTGACGACAGGCCTTCCGGAGCGTGGCGCATCTTCGACGACCTCTACACCAGAACGAAAACGTTGAAACCATCGTTGTGCGGTGGAAATGGAAACTGTATCGGGTCCATAAACTGCACAAATTTTATTGGTAGCTTGAGATGCATTTTTGCCTTTGTCATAGTAGTACTGTAAAATATGTCGGATTTTCTCTTTATTTTGCTCCATATTTGCGACACTATAACTCACGAACGACTTAACCAAACAAAACACTGTTAAGAACTATATTATATGCGCGCAAAAATACCTTTTCAACAAGCTATAGTATGACTCGATACAATGAATACAACTAGAACTACGCGCTTACAACGACACCTCGCGGAAATACCGCAGGACTTTTTTGACAGCCTAATAAATTAATTCTATATCCATAGTTCTGTTTCACAATCTTTCGCCGTTTTTCGCACAGCTTAAATATTCAATCCTCCCAGAACATGTTTGCTTCCGTCGGAAACTGCTTCGAGCCATACATGTGAGAAACAGATTGCTTGGCTGTAGCTCATAATACAGAATCCATTTAAAATCCCACCAGAAACAGAGTATATTTTTCTTCGAGCGAAGACCATATATGTAAAAGAATTAATAAGCATGGTATAAATCCTCGCATAAGCGGAAATGCTAGTGTTCCTCCTGACCGTATATATATCGTTTATATTTTTTCTGAAAAACCTACAATTCATCATCCATGCTTTGGAATGAATCTTTACTCAACAAATGAGGAAAGTATATCAGTAGTGGAATTTTTATGATATTTAGTACGGTTATAGATATATTTACCATAGTCTCATCAAAGTTGATTCTACTTTGAATCAGGCGAACAAATAACATATACAATCTTTTTTATATTGACTGTGGATTTAAACATTTTCTCTTGAGTAATTTTACACTCTGAAATGTATTCCTACACTAATAACTCTGGAGATTCATCTACATACACATTATTCTCAATGAAACAATGTTGTTCCTCAAACCTAATCTAATTTTATAAATTCATCAGACAATCTGGTTTCATAAAATTTTCTAGCACTGTTTTGGAAAGCCATGAAACAATTGAGGTAGAGATAAAAAAAAGTAAAGTTCAACTTTGCGTCTACAGAATTTAATTTAATGTAAGATATATACAAGTGCGAACCGGAGAACTATCATGACCAAGGATGGCAATTATGCGATCATGATTCGATCCATGATTAATCGCAAACTGCACAAATCGCGATCTGTACATGTTGCGATCAACTATTACTCCTCTCTCTTCCCAACAGAATAATGTTCTCTTCTTCTTTTTCTTTGCAGTTCATTCGCCTCTATGATGTTCTCTTGGTTACTCTGAGTTTATAAATAGATCGCATCAACGGATCTAGATAGAAGAAACGAAAGACTCTTTCCGCTCGGTTTGTGTGCAAATCGCAGCAGTAATTTGCTCCACGGAGGCAAGTGTTTCTACAGTATACGATTCTCAGTATCTCGCCTCTCCGCTCAGTTTAACTTGCCACAACACGAATGTTACCGAATGTAAAATTGACTCTCCGAGAGAGTCTTTGCAGGCGAGACGGGAGACGGGTGTGAAACAAAACCGCACTCGTCATCAGCCACTCATTTCGGCAACTGAAAATCAGAGCGATGTAATGCTCAGATCATAAATTTTCGTCAGTAGTAAGCGGCCCGAACAATATCTGATCCCCAGCTTCGCCAGCTGAGATTAATCGTTTGTAGCATGCCCTCACGATAAAACTTCAATCGTATGAGCAAAGTTTTGGGAGTGCAAACAGTAATGATTTCACTGCCATATCGCTTTTGTGAGATTTTGGCAGCTCTCCGTTTATAGTGTTCTCTATGTGTAAGCATGAAGAAAACGAAAGCATCACTTGTTGCTGGTGGCGTCTATACATCTGACTAGTGGTATATACCTATTCATTGATTGCTCGAGGCGACTTTTTTTCCATCACTGATCATGACAGAAAACTTCGACATGGAAACCAGTATATTTATTACGAATAATGTAAAAAGTACAAAAATCAGGAAAAATTAGGATCATTTCGGAAAAATCAGGATAAATTGAGTTTTCGTCAGGATATCAAGGAGCGTGCTAAAAGGTCTTGGAAATCCTGAAAAATCAGGAAGATCGACATCTCTGGTCAGAACCCCTCGTTGTTTCCCATCAACGATTTGTTTGTTATGAAATATCCCCCCGTTTGATGAGTAAAGTATGCGAAAGAGAGATGAGATAGGGAAATAAAAAACAAACCAATGAATGAAAGTGCTAGACGAGTTGTAGAATATTTAGAAATTTTAAATTTGCAAAACTTTAAGTGACTGTAGATGAATCAAAAAAATATTAAATAATCCTATACGGTTCACAAGGATTGTTGACATATACAAGGTTTTCCATTTTGACATAGCTGTCAACCAAAGCGTCATATCGTTAGTTGAATGTCTGCCATTTTACAATATGGATCGTTTTAGCATCGCACAACGTGTTAATTTTGTTAAATTATACTATAAAAATGATGAAAAACCGGCAAATGTTTTTCGAGCATTACGGACGGATTTTGGTCGTCATGGACGGCCTACAGAGCACACAATCGCTAATGTAGTGCGTAAATTCGAACAAACTGGATCCGTAGCGGATATTGTGAAACCTGTGCATCATCGTAAATGTGCGTTCGGCCGAAAATATTGCTGCTGTTGCTGCCAGTGTGGAGGATGACCCGAATGTTTCGATTTCACGGCGTGCTCAGCAATTGGGCTTGTCAAACACATCATTGTGGCGAATTTTGCATTTGGACTTGCACCTACATCCATATAAAGTCCAACTGGTACAAAAATTAGAGCGTGGTGACCATGGAATGCGTCGGGCATACGTCGATTGGGTGAACGAACAACAGCAGCAAAATGCTGAATTTTCGCATCAAATTTTCTTCAGCGATGAGGCACATTTCGAGCTCGGTGGCTATGTAAACACCCTAAATTTCCGTATATGAGGCTCAGAAAATCCACATGTGATTGTTGAGAGGCCATTGCACCCGCCAAAAGTCACTGTTTGGTGCACATTATGGTCTGGTTGAGTCATCGGGCCGTATTTCTTTGAAAATGAAGACGGCGAGACGGTAACTGTGAATAGTGAGCGCTATGGCCGCATGTTAACCGATTTTTTTTGCCACAGATTGAAGATATGGATACGGATGACATGTGGTTTCAGCAAGACGGCGCCACGTGCCACACAACACGACCGAACATGGCCATATTGCGAACGAAATTTGAGGGACGCATAATTTCACGTTTTGGTGATGCCAATTGGCCGTCCAGATCATGCGATTTGAACTCGCTAGACTTTTTTTTGTGGGGTTATGCGAAAGACCGTATCTATGCCAACTCTCCGCAAACTCTTGAACATTTGAAAGATAACATTCGTGAAGTTATGACCGAGATACCGCCCCATATGTGCCGAAAAGTCATCGAAAATTACCTGTTCCGGATCAAGGTGTGCGAGGAAGCTCTAGGTGGACATTTGAATGATGTTGTATTTCACACATAATGGCATAAACCAAACTTTAATTTGAAATAAAAGTTTCATCGAAATTCGAATTCTAAGTGTGTTTTATTTCAATTTACTTTCAGAATTTAAAGTTTGAAAACCCTGTAGTATATTAGTTATAGTTATTGCGTTTCTCACTACCGTTTTGTCTCAAATTCCGAACACTTAAGTTTTGATGGCATTTAAACAGTGTCTCATTACTCAAAATTGTACTTTTTAGCGAAATTCATTTGATTTTTGGATACAATATAGCCTCCTTTTTCATTTCACTACAAAAAAATGATTTACAAATATGTTTTCATGGTGAAAAACTGAAAATTACACTAATCCCATTAGTCTCAAATTCCGAACACCATTTTTGTCACTGACTCATATCCCGAACACTTTAGTCTCAAATTCCGAACAGCAATGTAATTTAAAAAAATCATAACTTTTAAACTACTGGACCGATTCATATGATCGATATATCAAATTAAAGTCAATTAGCTAGTCTTTTTTGGAAAAATGTTATGCTCGCAAAAAAATGGATTTTGCTTTGGTAATAATTGATTGTATTTGTTTCTTATAGGTTACATGGTTTCGGGTCGGTATCGATATCTGTAAATGACGTTAAATGTTAAATGATTTTGAATATTAAATTATTTATAACAGTTCAGTAAATTCACATTTAAAAATGAGGTGTTCGCAATTAGAATCATGCCTAGAAACTTAATTCATATTCCGAACATTAATTTTAATGAAGATTTCTGTATAAAATATCATTTTATTTCATCCATTTATTGTAGATTCTTACCGTTTCTAGCCCTCAACATGAACACAACAAACAAAACAGTTGAAAAAACTACAAAAACTAAAAAATTAACGATGCTTGTTTTTTTTTACGAAAGTTGCTAACGCAAACATTTTATCGTTGCTTTTGATTTTTAATTTTTTTGCAAATGCTCGATATTATAAATTATAGGCTGCATCGATACCTGTAAATGATGTTAATCATTTTTTTTTATTTATTTATTTTTTTTTAGCCCATAACCCAAAGAAAGGCTCTCATTTTTCAATTGTTTATAACATTAAAGTTCAGTAAATTTACATTTAAAATGAAGTGTTCGGAATATGAGACAAAACGGTATAACACTCATTTAGCAGTGAATATTTCAATTAACTAAAACGAAAAAGAAAAACTGCGATTATAAAACGACACCTACTAAAAATCTCTTCCTGTGGTCGAAATTCACAGAACTATCTCAATTGCTTTCAAAAGAAAGGAAAAGCAGTATGTTAAACTACAATTCGCAGTACTGCGCCGTTATGCTCCTAACTTCAAACTCTGAATCTCCACCTGGAGAATGTGGCGTAAGTGAATTCAGCGACCAACATTCCAGCCCAAAAGTCCAACGTACGCACCCACCAAATTCGATAATACTCATTCCAAGGCAGCTGCTCGAAGCATATGTGCGAGGTTAGTAGACATTCCCGAGAGGACTATTGCGTTCACGGCTTATTCAAGATTTTGTTTACCCGCTGGATAAATACAAGGACAACCTTTTTTTTCAATTCAATTCTTTTAGTTCTCTGCCCTTCCGCCTTTCGATAACCTCTACATTTATCAAATTGTTTTCTAATTCCGAGTGAGATTATTTCCCAATCGTGCTGTTCTCAATTTCGAATATACCCAGCGTCGTGCCGGATTCGTTTCCCATCTCTCTTGATGCCGTTCGAATGTTCGAGGCCGGTACTAAGCATAAAATAAATGCCCGGTTCTGTGTATTGATTCTCGCCGTTTCTTTGCCAGATTTTGAAGCAAGCAAAAGTTTTCTTCGTGCAATCATCTTCCCTGCAAGTGTTTCAGACCCGATTTCCTCCGGCTCCCCGCGCTCATGAATTTTTCTATTGGGTTATATGAACGGCCACAAACTCTGCGGACCGCTTTTTGAACAATACTGCCAATGTTTGCACGTGTTCCACCACTGATACGTGGCCCAGCGTATCTTCCCAGCCTGCATTCTCCTAGCAAACAGCGCACGCAGAGTATATACCCTCGAATTAATCAAATATCGATCAGCTTAATGTACACCACTCAACAACTGCTCAGAGTAGGAGGAATTTTCTTGGATCAATCTGAGAACTAGTAAGCCGGACACCGAGGATTTTTTTTTCTTCGTCTATTCATCGTCTTTCTAGCTCAAGAAGGATCCCCGGCACCATAATTCATAAATTCATATGCGTGCCGTTAGATCCATGTGGCCTGCGTTGTGTTCGCTGCCTAAACGCCCTTCAATAGCTCCTGCTGATGACGACGGAATTCCAAGCGGTACATAAGGTGGGTGGTAATTAATTTTTAGCTTCGAAAATAGTTCCACGCTAATTAAATGTTTCTGCCTGCTCACCCCAGCTTTCATAGCTGCTGCTAATATTTCGGCTGATTTTCACTCAACTCAACTTCTTCTGCTCTGGGAAAAGTTGTGCGATGCAAGTCAGGCTAGGGTTATTGGATATGCAGGACAGGTTTTTCTAGTCTAATTGATTCGATATCGTTTCACCACTGAGTTATTTTGGCATGCCGAAATAGATTAATGCTTGACGGCGTGAAGTGAAGACTGAAGCACGTGCAACCATAACCGCAAAAATTTACTTCGTTCTATAACCGTAAAACTTGTGCGTGACCTCGGAGAAGCTCCTTTCATAAACTTGTTCCCACACAAGCTCAGTTTGTTTGCAGAATCACCATGCCAATAAATTTTACGCTAATAATTAGCGTTTAATATCGAATTACGATACTTTTAGAGACTTCTAGGAAAACGAAATTAAAATGTATACATCTAATAACCCGAGATTCGTGATGATTGAAGATTAGCTGGATTCTTCCTGAATTTCGGTGACACGATATTGCCAAATAAATCCCCACTAATGACAACGATTATTTTGCAATGATTCTTATTTACTTTTTGTACGCTAAAATGCCATTTGACGGATTTCGCGCCAACTCGACCAGATGTTGACATGACCTTCTCAAAATTGAATAAAACTTTCTGAGCGTAAATACCTTACCTAATTAAGCAAATTGACATACTTAGTTTTCCGAAAATTTATCTAGAATAACATATGGAAAGGACATATTTTTGATAATTTTTTATAACATTTTTTTACTCGGTAAGTAATGGTAAGTCCTATAAAAATGTAATCTTTGGAGTTTTAGGAAAATAATTGAATTTTTCGAAAAAAATACTAAAAAAATGTTTTTTTTGAAATTTTTTTGACCTTTGAAATTTTAATTGAAATTTGAAAGTCGATTTTCTCAAAATGGTCATCTCAGATTCTAATGAAATGGTGGATAAATTGTAGATAAATATGTGCCCTACAACCCTTCCATACATCACAACTTGTGCATATTAAAGGCAAAAAAGTTTTTCCAAGTAATTTTTTTTTTCAATGTTTTATTGAAATTAAGTTCATTTCATTTCCAATACAAAAATTAATAATAATAACATGTTAAGTGCTAGTGAATGTAAGAATCTACAATAAATGGATGAAAAAATGATATTTTATGCAGGAATCTTTTTTAGAAATTAGTATTGAAGTGGTGTTCGGAATATAAATCAAATGTCTACGCATGATTCAAATTCCGAACACTTCATTTTCAAATGTAAATTTACTGAACTTAATTGTTATAAATCATTTAAAAATCACATTTCTGACATTCTTTGGGTTAAAGCCTTCATTTTAACATCAATTACAGGTATCGATACAGTGTATAATTCATGATACTAAGACTTTGCAAAAAAAAATGTGACTGTCAAAACCAGTGATAAAATGTGTGCGTCAGTAGATTCCGTAGTTTCCAGTAGTTCAAAAGCTATGTTTTTTTTTAAAAAAGGCATTTTCGCTGTTCGTAATTTGAGACAAAAGTGTTCGGAATATGAGTCAGAGGCAAAAATGGTTTTCGGAATTTGAGACAAATGTGGTTAAACATTTTTTTAGGTTTTTAGCATGAATATGTAATTTTCTTGCAGTCAAATGAAAAAGAAGGCTCTATCGTACCCAACAATTAAATTAATTTCGCGAAAAAGTACCATTTTGAGTAACGAGACACTATTCAATGTCCATCAAAGCTTAAGTGTTCGGAATATGAGGCAAAACGGTAATGTTATTTCTTTTCCGCCACTTTACATTCGCTGCCGGTCACGACTGGTAATGTTCAAACAACTGCAGAGCCATTTTATACATCCTTTAGGTATCTATACAATCCATTTCTTATTATCATGTGTACAGTGACTCCTCATAGATACCTAATTCTACAATGTGTATTCGATACATGGCCGATCGATCCAAAGATTTTTGGCAGATGGTTATTGTTTGAGAGCTGTCGTTGTTCCCTGAATTGAAACATATTGTATTTGACTACAAAAACAAGCTGAAAAATGTATTTTAGCATCCAAGGGTCACCATCAATCCATTTCTACCTGTTATTGATTTTTCTCTTTAACTGTACACAAAAAGAAAGAAAATTTTCGAGAAGAAATCTTGAAAAAGTTTTTGTTAGCGAAACTATTTTACCTTAAATATGCACAAGTTGCGACGTTTAGAAGAGTTGTAGGACACATATCTATCTACAATTTATCCACCATTTCATCAAAATCTGGGTGACCAGTTTGAGCAAAAGCTTCATTAGTCGTTATTTTTTGCTCACGTTCGGTGTGAATGATGACTGTGTCGGTGGGGCGAATAAAATGAGCTATTGAACGTTTCGAGGATGGGTTATATTCAAATTGCATTTACATTCACGTTGAATCGAGGGTGATATTCACATTGCTCGTTCTTTTTTTCTATATTTTCCTGGATGCAAGAATGTTATGCTTGCTACATTGAAGCTTGTCTGATGTACTTGATTTTTTTTCATAGAGACAAAGAACTTTAAGGGGGTATTCTAGTGTAGATACATGAATTTCGGACGTTTTTTTTCGTGCTCCTTAAAAATAAAACTAAGAATATGTTTACTATCCATTATATCATTATTTGTTCATCTATCTTTGAAAAATAAAACAAAAATTGAAGGGAGAAAAAATATTCATAACCAGAATACTTTAAGATGAAATGAAGTGAGACTGTAAAAAAAAGTTGTGCCATGGCGTACACGATTCCAGCCCTTCTGGTTTTCTGAAACAAAAAAAATCGGACGGATTCTGAATCAGTAAAGATGCCGCTATCGCATGAACCTAGGACAAGTCAAAAACATCTTTTTTGACAAACGGCGGTCGTTTGAAAAACAAAAATACGGTTTAAAATGTTTTTTTCTTGCGTTTCCCGATTTTTTGAAAACATTAAAACCTAAAAAATATCATATTTTAGAGGTTCGTGCGATAGCGAGATGCCTGCAGATTGTATCCATATAAATTCGACATGAATCGGTTCAGTATAACTTGAGATATCGTGTACGCCAGTTCGAAAAAAATAGTTTCGAGAAAAACGCGATTGAAGTTCATTGTTATGGCCGTAGCAGGTTAGATATCGCGTCACTAAAATGGCTCTAACTCGGTAAATAATAGGATTTTTGATAAGTCCTTTCTAGGGTATATTCTTGAATGCCTAAACTACAGAAATATGAAGGAAAAAGATTTTTTTTTCAAATTTCTAGACTAGAATACTGTCTTAAAAGATTCCTCATTTAGATTCCACATTTATCCGGCATTTGAGAACCTCGCCTTGCTTGGAGGAAGTCTATTTTTCAATCACAATTATATGGTGAATTTTGTCTTCCAATAGTTAATCGTGAATGGATTATCGGCAAAAACACTTGTTAAATCGCATGATCTTGAAGGTCGATTCATCGGTCTACTACCAGGGGATAATAACTTCAAGCAAAAAATGGAGACCGATTCGAGATTGCTTTTATGTAAACGGTGAACTTTTTTTACACTCTAAAAATTGCACCGACTTGCACTGACAACTGAATGATATTGTCAATTTGTGCGAGATGCCTCAAAACAGTTGGGAATAAATATTGTTTATATATACAGTAAGCTACATTTAATGCGACATTTAGATAATTGGACAGACTTGTAATGCGACACGTTTAATTGGACATTTTTATCTTTTATTGGACATTTTTGTAAACATGGTGTTCGGGGCCTAAATTATGGCCCAGTTGCCACCAGACGTCGACACTGTATCACTCACATCGCCAATGTTCAATTACAGGCCAATATCGCCTCCAATGTAAATGTAAATAACTGTATTATATTGTTATTTATGTTCGCATCATAAGCAACGTACACACATTTATTCTCAACTTGCAACAGTATTCACGACATTATTACCCAGCAAACATTTAATCGTATAACCTTCGTATATAAATTGATATATATCCCATATTTGGGTGGTATATGATGCGCCTAACTGGCATATACATGCAAAAGTGGAGGTTATATACATACCTGATATCTGCTTGTGAATTGGTTTAGATGAATATACGACTTATGCATGCATCTAGTACGACTATTGTCATGCGTATATACGATTTACTACAGACAACAAAAAAACGAATGGCGGAAAAGGTTCGCGATAATGATAATAATGATTATAGATTTTTGTAAATACATGTTTGTTTGGAATCTTACGTAAACAATTATTTTTAAGTCTGAATATTTCCGGTTTCAAGAAAAGTGAAAGTTAAAGTTGCTTTTTTATTTTTAACATTATAGAACGAAAGATAATTGCCGGTCTTTTGCATAGTGACAAAAATAAATTAGTTCAACTTCGTCATTCAGTTGCACTTAACTCAAAGCTGTAAACATAAGATTATGAGCTTGACAAACCAAGCTGCCAAGCAATGCTAACCCGCAACTATCGTATATAGAGCATCGAATATCCGATATTTTGGGTGGCATATGATGCGCGCAAATGGCATATACAGTAAGTTACCTCGAATTCGACATACCGAGGTACTACTCAGCGTCGCATTAGATATGATTGTGACCTGTAATTAGACATTCACGATGACAGTAGTATAGTGTCGACGTCTGGTGCCGACTTTCAATCTGGGGCCATAATTTGAGTCCCAAATTCGATGTTTACAAAAATATCCAATTAGAGAAGAAAATGTCCAATTATTCGTGTCCCATTACAGGTCTGTCCAATTAACTAGATGTCGAATTAGAGATAAGTGAATGTACAGTTACTTTAAGTTATTAAGAAATACCTAATAACCTAATAAGTATGTTGTCATACGAATATACGATTCATCACTGGCATAAAAAAAATGGCGGAAAATATTGAAGTATAATGTTCAGCCCTGGGTTCAGCCATTTTTGTATGTATATAGAACCTGAAAACCGACTTTTAGTTTTTGAAATCGTTGTTTTAGTGTAGAATTTGAAAACATATTTTTTCAGTATTTTTTTTTCTAAAAATTCAATTATTTTCCTGAAACTCTTCCATAGATCACTTTTTTGTAGGACTTACCATTTTTGTGTAAAAAAAAATATTTAAAAAAATATCAAAAATATTTGGCCCTTTCCATATGTTAGTCTAGATAAACTTTCGGAAAACTAAGTATGCCAAGTTGCTTAATTAGGTAAGGTCTTCACGCCCAGAGACTTTCATTTGGTTCTGATACTGTCATGCCAATCCCATAAACGAGTTGGCGCGAAATCCGTCATTTGTAACATTTCTCAACCCTTATTATCTCTGAAAATGATTACGCTTCCGAATCCTAATTATGGATAAATGCTGTGATTTATTTCCTTTATGTGTAAAAAATTAGAAGTGGGTTATATCTTTGATATAACCGCAAGGTGGACGTAGGACTAACGTTGACTGAGCAATAAATAAGTAAAAAGCATATAAATCTAAGGCAATTCATCTTTCGAATAAAGCGATTATCATACCCCTTCATTAAGCCGGAAAAGAATTACGCTCAAAGGGGAATCGATCCCTCCTCGGAAATACCAAGCGCCAATAGTACCTACTCCCCAAGCCCCGACAATTGGAATCATCGTTGATCCGGGGCAGGATTATTAACACTTGAGAGGGAATGGATTCCTCCTCGGAATTACACAGTAAAAATAAAACCCCCTTCCCAATAATTCCAACTTTCTAATAACGACGATCGATTGCAGCATTCGTAAACAAATATTGATATGTAATATAATATCCACTACATCATATCATGTCGTGTTCTTCACTATCAAATCCATAGTCAATGGCACCCATCGGTATCGAATTATCATCGACATCACGATTTTCGCTAAATGCTTCTTTCAATTCGTCCTGCAAAAACTTTTCTGAACTCTAATCCATAAATTTGGTGTCCCTAGGCCGTTGATTATATGCTAAAGTACTAAGATAATAATGACGAAAGCGGAAGCGCGGCTGTTTAGGCACGCTTTCCTCGGATACGACGGGCCAGCTGGATGTCCTTGGGCATGATATGACGCGTTTTGCGTGGATAGCACACAAATTGGTATCTTCGAATAGGCCTCCTGCAGTGCCATAACCGCGGAACTTTGGAAGCGCAAGTCGGTTTTGAAGTCCTGGGCAATTCCACGAACCAAACGCTGCAAAGGTAGCTTGTGGATCAACAATTCGGTCGACTTCTGATAGCGACGAATTTCACGACAAAGCGACGATTCCTGGTCAGTAGAGATGTGGCTTTTACGCACCTCCTGCGACTGGTGCGCTTTTCCGATCTACCTTCATGGTATCTTACCACCGGTAGATTTACGAGCTGTCTGCTTGGTCCCAATGAAACGAGTCCTCACAGTGCGAGAGTAGAGGTAGAAATGAACGAAAGCAAAGGAACCGGTCATGTTTTACACCCATCCGTTCGGTTCAACTGCAGAAGAGAAATGGAATTGGAAAAGAAGACATAGACATCTGAGTGCGTCCGAGTGCGACCGTTCTCATCTCACATCGCCGCATCAACGGAACGGATTTCCAGAGCGTATGCGAGTTTATATACGGTTTCAATAACATGTTATCTAAGCAATTTTAAAGCTATTGAAACAAGTTTTCGGGTCAACGATTAACAATCATATAACTCGAGGACATTTTGTTTTTCGAACGAAATGATTATCATACCACTTCGTTCAGCCTGAAAAGAGGTTGGAAGCCTCACCAAGCAAAGCGCGGAAATCGTTAAACAAAGGCGGACTAACTACCGGTAAACTGTCGGGATATCAAAACGAGTAAAACGTAGCGTGTTTCTTCAAACAATTCAATATTACTTCTATATTTCGCATACAATACAGATGGGTTTAAGGGAGGGAGAGATAGAGAAAATTAACAATTCGCGAATTATTTTGTTGGTGGACACAGTCCGTTTCTTCTGCTGCTGCTTCGAATAAGGTAGCGTCGCCCATTCTGGTGCGAACAGAGGTATTAACGTTCAAAAGCTCGCAGTCCATCGTCACTCTCTCGTTTTCGATACTCTGAACTTACACCCCGGTACAGAAATGGAAGACGTAGTCCTACGTCAAAAAAATCAAAACTTCACTGAATGACGCTATGAGTGTATTGAATAGACATCATTAAATTCCACTGAATTAAAATGCTAGAAACTCAATAATATTATTTTATTTTTCAGTGTTGTTATTATAATGAAGTGGTACATTCACCGAATTGGCATGAATTTTTAAGCCCGAACCAATAAAGAAAATTAACACAGGAAAGATTTCATACAGTCATATATCATGTAATGATAATTATATCATGCTTACTTATAGCAAACATCAACATTTGCTTTGTCTAAATATTTCCACAACCCACAACTATAGGGAAGCGAGCGCAGATGCATCTATAGCGTAATTTTCGCTATCACCCAAAAAACATTTCCACTCATACGGCAGCCAGCCAGTTATTTCTATCTGTTTCGGTATGAGCATGAGCAACATTTTTGTTACCATACAAACACATCAAGTTCGTTTGGAAAACCGAGCGAACAAGTGCTAAATTAAGCCACCAAGTACCAAAAACAGCCAAATTTAATAAGCACTTGTACCACAATGTCGCGCTATTGGGCGCCCTTTCCCTAACAAACACTATACCAGCGGAAAGTGATGTACCACGAGCTGGATGGACCGAAATATCACTCCAATTCCCCAGGGCGTTGGGATGGGGGTGGCAAAGCACATGAAATGGTAAACGTTGTGTTTAGTGCCATACATCAACTGTGAAGTGAGCAACTTTTTAAACAATTCGACACGTTACGAGTTTTAGACTGTCCGGATAGTACAGGCACCAACAAGGCCATTCGGTTTTCCGATGCGGAATTTCAATGTGTATCAGAATCGAGTTTTGGTGATAGGTCATGCGCAGGGTTGCCAAAATTACAGTCAATTCTGTATTTGTACAGATCTTTTTTTTTTATTACTGATTTTTGGACTACAAAGATGTCGACATAGAAATGGATTCAACAGAATGGAGACAACAAAATTCACAGATAAGTTAGCAAATCGAAAAATTTTGGGACGGTTTTATTCAAAACTTTGTTTTTTTGTTTACGCTCTGAAATTAAACAATAACGCTCTTGCTTCCGCTAGATTTAAGCCTATAAGCTATTTAATTTTTTTGCATCGATTTCAAAAAAGTGCCAAAGACAGGATTTTTATAGTACTTTACAAAGTTCACTGTAATTCTGCAAATATCTGTGTACCTAAACATCTGTGAACGTCTCATATTGATACGTTCAGTCGTTTTTTTCTCGCCGATTTTTCAAAGCTTTACAGGATCATTTAATCGCAAATCGTACCAGAAGTACAAGATCCTACGTGACTCTCAGGATGAACTATTCGTAACTTTCGTCTTTATGAGTCCAACCAACTAACTAACTTGCAAAAAAAATATGTGAGTCCAGAATATTCTTGAAAAGAAAAATCGATTTTTCATTTCTTCCCTATATTGTTGCCCACTACACCTACACATACCAAGATAGAAGTATGTACGTAGAATATACCAATTCCTTAAAGTTGTAGCTTCAAAATGATTCGCATCCCATCCGTATGCGTTGATTTTTCACGATGTTACAGCATGTCAAAAATCGCTTAAAATTTTCGACTTCGCACTCTGTTCTTCTAATTTTTTTGTCGAGTGTATATCAAATATTGCAGCGAAGAACTAATGAAGTTTATTACACAGTGTGCCAAGTTGGAGAAACAATGGACAAAAAAGTTATAATTTAAAAAAAAAAGTAGGATTTTTAAAAATTGTTGAAATGTTTTTAGACCCGATTTCATGAAAGTACGCATAATTTGCAGTAAAAAAGGTGCAAGGCAAAATTTTGCTAAATGTTACAAGGCAAAATTTTGCTAAATGTAACATTTTGCTAAATGTTACTAAATGTTAAGGCAAAATTTTGCTAAATGTTACTTATGACAAAGTGGATCAGTAGGAAAAAAATGGTGCAAAATGGCGATCTTCGAATTCAAATGGAATCGCTTTTCTGCGAAAACAATTGTAGCTATCTACCGTGCATGTCATTCTATTTATTGTGCACCCGTGACAGAGTCCTTAGTGTCACACATTATCAAGCCGAGGGTTCGGGTTCGATTCCTGTTCTGGCCGGGGTGGATTTTTCGTCAAATAAATTTCTTACAACTTTCATCGGTGCTCACGTGTATTCTAGAACTTGCCATAGAAATCTTAACTAGGTACCAGTGAAATGAGGCATGTTGAGAGGGCGAAGTTCTTCTGAGAGCGTTGTTGTCGTTTAAAAAGAGGATCATTCTATCCAATGGAAATAATTAAACGAAACCATCCAAGGGGAAATAACAATAAACTCTCGCATCTTTTTTTTTTTTTTTGGGAGGCAGTACGGAAAAGTTCGGGAACTAGAAGCTGTGCTAACAGAATCCTGGTTAATTCTTCACGAGAACGAAAAGCAACCTAAATATTTTGACTATTGTTTTTACTTAAGATGTAAACTAAATCATTGATTTCAATAATAAATACTAAAATGCGTTTAAACGAATTTCCTCTCTCAAAACATATTTTTATTTCTTATTCTTCCAAATAAGAACATAAAATTGGAAGCAACACTGTAATAAACTATGATTTGGAGCTGTAACCATTGGCAATTGCTGTGGATCAATTATTGTTTGTTGCCTTACTAAAGCACTAAAATAAGGCATTGCGCTTAAAAAATATTTCTACACTGAATGTGTAGGAGTTCCAATGAAAATGGTCATCTTTTTTTAGGAAATTTTAGACATATGGCAACTCTAAAATCTAAATTTTTATTATCACATGACCAATTTTACCTACGACTAAAAAGGGGCGTATCCAAAAGCATTTGCAAAAAATCTCAATCTTAAAAACCAGATGTCTGATCAAAATAAATTGTACAGCAAAGTAGTTGGGAAATCAATGATTTAAAAACATTTAAAAACAAAAAAATTAAAAACAAATAGCATGTTAAATACACCATCAGAAAATCTCACGTGTAATTTACGATATTTTCAAAATATTGAAGGTATGGATTTTTGGACTATCAATACCTTGCGAAATCGTTACCAATTGGGAAATGTAATATGAAAAAAGAAATCAAAATGTGATTTTAAAGGGTGTGTCACATCAAATTGCTTCACGGAAAAAACGCTATAGAAATTCGCCCAGTAGACCGATCCTTTAAAAAATTTTAGACAGTAAAATAAAAACTATTAAACAACTTTTGGCATTTTCTTTCTATTCATACTTCGAGCCCAAGCCCGTATGCTCGCACCTTCCTCTTTACCCCGTCCATAAGGTTCTGTACAACGTCAGGTTGTAGTTTTTTTTTGAACAGAAATCCATTTTCTCTTGAAGTCCGCCTCCGATTTGACAACTTTTGGGTTCTTCCGGAGGGCCTGCTTCATAATTGTCCAATATTTCTCTATTGGGCGAAGCTCCGGCGCGTTGGGCGGGTTCATTTCCTTTGGCACGAAGGTGACCCCGTTGGCTTCGTACCACTCCAACACGTCCTTTGAATAGTGGCACAAAGCGAGATCCGGCCAGAAGATGGTCGGGCCCTCGTGCTGCTTCAATAGTGGTAGTAAGAGCTTCTGTAGGCACTCCTTAAGGTAAACCTGCCCGTTTACCGTGCCGGTCATCACGAAAGGGGCGCTCCGCTTTCCACAAGAGCAGATTGCTTGCCACACCATGTACTTTTTGGCAAACTTGGATAGTTTCTGCTTGCGAATCTCCTCCGGAACGCTGAATTTGTCCTCTGCGGAGAAGAACAACAGGCCCGGCAGCTGACGAGTGTCCGCTTTGACGTAGGTTTCGTCGTCCATTACCAGGCAATGCGGCTTCGTCAGCATTTCGGTGTACAGCTTCCGGGCTTGCGTCTTCCCCACCATATTTTGCCTTTCGTCGCGGTTAGGAGCCTTCTGAACCTTGTATGCCGAACCGGACCGAACTTCTCGGATCACGTCTAAACTGCTTAACTACGCGCTTGTGATCTTTTTCACTGACGAAGCTTCCATTTTTGCCGTTCTTCACCTTCCGGTCGATGGTTAGGTTCTCGAAGTATCGTTTTAGTACTCTGCTGACCGCGGATTGGACGATTCCCAGCATCTTACCGATGTCCCGATGTGACAACTCCGGATTCTCGAAATGAGTGCGCAGGATTAATTCACGACGCTCTTTTTCGTTCGACGACATTTTTCCAAATTTACGAAAAATTGACAGTGAAGCATGGCCAACGTGATCTATACACTCTTATCTGATTATAAGCGAAAGCTGAAGATATAATTCCTAAAAATTAAATTTCTACAGCGTTTTTTCCGTGATGCAATTTGATGTGACACACCCTTTACATGGAACGTTACCTAGAGCAATTAAACGCCAAATCAGTCGAAAGACAATCGCTTTTGACGCGAACATCTCCGTTTTTTTTTCAAAATTGTACATAAGGTGGCAGCTACACAAAATCACAACTTTCAATCTCTGATGATCAATTTTAATTACGACTGATGTTTTATTTTTGATTTATCACTTAACATTATGAAATGAAGAGTAAACTTTCTGGAAATCTACGTGATTGTGGAAAATATCCCAGTGTGATTTTTAAACGGTGTATTTAAAATGTTGTTTTTAGTGAGTAGTTAATTGATTTTACAACAGTTCTTCTGTGTAACATATTTTAATCAGACATCTAAATTTCGAGTTATGATTTGTTTCGCAAAATGGTCAATGGCTACGTCCTTATAAAAAAATCAGTCGTAATTACAATTGGTCATCAGATAATGACAATAGTGATTTCAGGTAGCTGTCACCTTATGTACAAAGTTTACGAAAATTGGGAGAGGTTCGCGTCAAAATTGGCTGATTCAGAACTGCTTCAAAACAAACCAAGAAGAAGAGGAAGAAAAAGAAGAATAAGAAGAAAAATAAGGATAAGAAGCCAACATGAAGTGAGAAGAAATTAAGTGTGCCACCAGAAATAAAATTCTAGACTCATCAGAAGCCAACGTAATCTAATCCTGCAACATTATCGATAGAACAAAAGTTATGATTCAGCAACACAAATTACAATTTTTCTTACTTTCCACCATCTGAACCATCCACAGTCGAAGATGGCAAACGCACACAAAAACATTTTGATTTACCAATGCTCTTATTTCGCAGTAAGTATCAACTTCAAAGCGTTAGCGCATAAAAAGGTTGACACATTTTGTAAATAACCCACCATTAAATTTCTACCAAACCGCGTTAGATTATATTTGCACTATTCATGATATAAACTGAATATATGTAACCATATTGTTTTGAAAGCTCTTTTAATTGCTTCTGAACTGCAGAATATGCTGTGTTAAGTAGAATAGGAAAGAAAAAAAGAACAACGCAAAAGCTGCTGAATGCTAATCATGGTTTTGGGTAGCGCTGAATCATGAAAAAACGTAACATTTGTGCATTGTTACCCCCAAATGCGTATGCTTATGCATTCTACATAACATCAAATGCACTGCAGCTCGCTTTCCGCTTCCTCCTCTGAATAGAAAGTGGATAATTTTAGATTGCATTAACTCTGTGCTCAACACGGTTAACCTAGATTCAGTTACAACAAACATAAAAATTGAAATGTCATGTAATCGAAATGTCGCAACTGATCATCTGTTTCATAGTTTTAAATATTAAATCAATATTAATGCGGAATAAACTTTTTCCTGACAACATCACCCTGTATTCAAACAACTATCAAACTTGGATGCCATTTAACTTGAAGTTTCATGTTTTTAATAATTTAATGCGGTCACTCACGATAACATAAGATTTTTTTTGCGTAATTATTCAACATAATTACCTTCAAGGGCGATACAGCGACTATGGCGATCATGCAACTCATGATACCATTTTTATAGTACTCTTTTGGTTTTTTTCCAAAATAGGCCTCAGTTTCGGTAATCACTTCATCATCGGTCTTAAATTTTCTGCCAGTGTGCATCCTCTTCAGGTCTGCGAACAGAAAATAGTCGCTGGGGACAAGACCTGGAGAATAGGTAGATGCGGAAGTAATTCAAAGCCCAATTCATGCAATTTTGGCATCGTTTTCATTCATTTGTGATTTTTCCATTTTTTTACAATAACAAAAGTTACTTCACTCTCAATGCTGTAACTCACGAACCAATCGACCGATTGCTGTCAAATTTTGACACGTATCCATTGAAAGATAGTGCTTTGTGATCGTCAAGTAGATTTTTGTAAGAGGCGCCATATAGACATCAACCTAATGAACTTTTCAGCCGAACTGTTAGCATTCTTGGGTGAAAACTAACATGTCTTGTCTAGAAATTCTAAAAAAATAGTTTTTTTTTCACATTTCATTTTGTCATTTTGTCATTTTGTCTAAAAAAAACCACGTTTTTATTCAAATAATCAGAAAGATTGAAACCTGGCACTCCAAGACGTTGTTTTCGTGTAATGAGGGACATATATATAATTTACTCTATAGATCCTTCATAGATATTTACTTTATAGAAGACGACTAAGTACATCAATACATCCAGTCATTTTCCAAGATGTAATTCGAGCAGCTCACCTGAACGTTACGAAATCACAGCCCGACACAATGACGACTAGCTTTGCGAGGACGAAGTTCACTAACGTGGAAGTTCAAACAAATAAATTTCTTTCCACTTCACCACTTTACACAACAAACTATTCCACGGAAGTGCCGGGTTGAGTTGGCAAGAGAAACAGAACAGGGAGTGGTGGGTTTGAATTGAAACAGTGGCAGCAATGTGTGCGCTGCACAAAGTGTATCCTTCCATACCGCCCCCTGCCTTGCCACCCACTCCATTTACGTGAAATATATTTGTTCACCACTATTTCCCACAAGAAGGATGCTTTCAACGATGCATCCTTCAAAACAATGAAACTGTACGATGAACAAACAAACAAATAAAGCGTACCTAGTGTTCATATTGTTGTTAGACGCGATACGCTTTTCTTCGAAACGCGATGACACGTATAGAACTCGGGGGGTCCTACTACCGGTGGTACGTGTAGTGCGCGAACCATTAATGGTCTATGTTGGGTTTAGAATAATCATAACGAACCTTTCGAATCATTGTACTTTCCATTCAGTCGTTAGTGCATGATTAATCGAGCGATTCGAGATTCCATTATGCACCACTAAACGCACCTCATCAAGCGAAACTCCAAAGCAGAAGATGTTGACACGTCTATCGAATTGAGCTGAAAATTGTCTCAGCCATATTCTTCCCCAGTCGCGTGTAAGATCTATGGGAATCCACCACAGTCTACAAACCATTAGTGTACATCGTGTGCGGATATACGTTATTGTCCCGTAAGGACGAAGATAGCGTAATTGCACGACAACAACCAATCCCCATGTATAGTTTGCTTGCATTGTACTCTCTGTCAACGTTGTGCTTTTTATTACCATTTCAATCCATTACATTATTCGTACTGAGTGTGCGAAATTCTATTATTTTTTTTTCTCGTCTCACCGGAATCACGACGACGTCGCGAGGTTGCGCGATTCGTGGGAAGTGAATGTTATTCTGGATTTTGAGAACTATTATACTATTTGTTTTGCATTCCCGCTCATAAGTAGAAGGGATTTCAAAATATGTGGATTTCTCATACCCCAGTTACACTTTTGAAGTATTTTTTCTCTTATTTCGTGGAAACTTTACCACCACGAATCAAATCAACATCAAAATTAAAGACACCATTATGTTTACAAAAGTTGATCATGACTACAACTGTCTCTGTACGTAATTATAATTAAGTTCACAACTATGAGAATGGAATTAATCTTATCTTGCAAGAACAAGTTTTCACTGTTCAGAAAATAACTTGAAGAACACTAGGAAAACATCAAACTAACAATTAGAAAATCTCAACCGTTATCCAAACGGAAATACCTCGTTCTGATTGGTCAAATTCGAATGTACAAGCTTCCTTTTTTACTCACAATTATTGCTCAATCATTTTCTGATAGATTTACGGTAACTTTGCATCACTCATTTTGGGCACTTCATAACAATTCATCAAAGTGAAAATCAATAAAATAATATATTTTTTACTCACAATTATTGCTCAATCATTTTCTGATAGATTTACGAAAACTTTGCATCAATCATTTTGCGCACTTCATAACAATTCATCAAGGTGAAAATGAATAAAAAAATAATCAAGGTGTCTGGTTGCACGGGGGTATTTTTGTATTGCAAGTAAGGTGAGTGATACGATTAATTCTAACAATCAAAATTTTAACTTTCCCATTAATGTTGGTTGCTTCGTGAAATTTAATGTCAATGACCGATCCTACATTGTAAAACGTTTAGCACAAGTGTAAGGGTTAAACTTGTATACGGTTGCGGTTGTGTTAAGAATGACTTGAAATATGAATCGATTTATTTCAATTTTCATAGATAAAAATTAATGTGTGTTCCCGCTCGAGAACGGATCGTCCGATTTAAGCCGTCTGTTTTGTTGTGTTCATCTTCACCCAAAATGTTCATGCGGCGAGCAAAATTGGAAAAGTGATTAAATATGCTAAAAAGTGATTTCCCATATGCTCTACATATCGTATTAGGTGCTGTTAGTCCAATTGAAATTCATATTGAGGCATGTAGTGTCGTGCTCCGTTAGGTTTGAAGCGAAAATGGAAATAGGGAAAACACTCTCAGAAAGTAAAAATTATAAAAAATAACGTTTTCCATTTCAAATATGTTTTCTCTATAAAAAAGTAACATGTTTTTTGTTTCCATAATTGTGATAATTTGGTAATCAGCATGCAAAAGACAGTCTAAAGGAAACCTACGTCAACTATGCGATCGTGTCTCAGACACTGGTGACTTTTTGAATGATTTATACCCGAAAGACTCGGACAACAATAAACCATGAAAATTACATTTATTAGGACCAGTCCATCTGAAACATCAACAAAGCCGAAAATGTATGGCCCTAATTTATTATTTGTATTTGGTAAGATCAAAGAGGTTCCATCCATTATGAGCTATACCAAAACCAGATAATTTATCGGCAAACCACCATAAAAAAAGCGGTAAGAACACAGACAGGTTAAGCAGGAATTCGTTAGAATCTGTTGAAACTTGTGTTATCCAACACTTTGCATTTTTTTTTGCAGTTCAATACAGGCAAACATTTTTTTTGCGGGGGATAGGGACCGCACAAAAAAAGTCGCATAAAGAAAATCGTGCAAAACTTCACCAGCAGCTTCAAGAAATCGTGTTCGGTACACATTTTGAAAAAAAAAAGTTTTGTGCCGTAGATAGGGACCGTAAAAAAAAAAGTTCCCCCCAGGAAAATAACTCAAATGCATATAAACCATCGAAATAAACAAAATGGACGATAACTTCGTCAATTATGCTTCTTTTCATACACCGCACAAAAAAAATCGCACAAAAAAACCGCACAAGAACAGAAAATCGCACAAAAAAATCGCACAAAAAAATTCGCACAAAAAAAATCGCACAAAAACAGGTTTTACTGTATATTGTTTTTGAATAATCAGTCAAATGTTACACGAAAAACGTTT
This sequence comes from Toxorhynchites rutilus septentrionalis, assembly GCF_029784135.1. Classification (NCBI taxonomy): domain Eukaryota; kingdom Metazoa; phylum Arthropoda; class Insecta; order Diptera; family Culicidae; genus Toxorhynchites; species Toxorhynchites rutilus. Next base: position 219,414,244 of record NC_073746.1, read on the forward strand.
ATTTATGTTTACATTTAAGTTTATTATATGTTTTATACTCTAATAAAACCGGATAACCTGAAACCTGATAATCTTTTTCGTGGTGCGAGTAAAACGGACATATGTTGAAAGTAAGACGAACAAGGTATACAACACGTAGAAGTTTATCGCTCACGAGAGGAATAATTTTATTCAAATAGGACATGAAATTATTTGGAATGTTCGTTAAAGAATTGAATCAACTAGAAATTATTTTGTGTACTTTTCATACCACAAAACATATTAGAAAAAGAAAACCATTAGTTTTGTGTGAAATTCAAATCTTTATTTAAGATGTTTCGGTTTGTCCGATTTCTGTCAAATCTATATATATAAAAATGAAT